>NW_024412412.1:8922605-8973953 GCF_014898765.1 Herpailurus yagouaroundi
GGGACAGAGCGAGACAGAGCATGAACGGGGGAGGGGCAGAGAGAGAGGGAGACACAGAATCGGAAACAGGCTCCAGGCTCTGAGCCATCAGCCCAGAGCCTGACGCGGGGCTCGAACTCAAGGACCGCGAGATGGTGACCTGGCTGAAGTCGGACGCTTAACCGACTGCGCCACCCAGGCACCCCGAAATATTCTATTTTAAAATTTATTTTTCAATTTCATATCATTTTAAAATTTATTTTTCAATTTCAATTTCTGTAGAGTGTTGTTGGTCATACTTGTAGAAGCAAGATTAGGATTCTATGAGATGAGAATTTACAGCTCGCAACTCAGATCTTTATTCTAGCTCTACATGTGTGCTAAATCCTGGCTGGGATTCAAGAAATCCTGAGGTTAGCAGGCTGGGTATGGGAACCTGGGGGGCTTCTGACTCTGAACATGCTGGACCAGCCAACAGGGTCTTTTCCCTTGTGTAGGATAGAGATTGGACATGAGCCAGAAGGAAGTAAAAGCAGAGTTTACTGAAAAGGGCGAATGACAGGTAGAGTAGACGTGGTGTCTGGGAGACTCAGGAAAAGAGAACGAGTCTTATAGTCTCCTAGTGGCTTGGGGTTAGGGATTTATATTGGAAAGGAATCCTGGATACCTGTTCCTTCAGGAATCTAGTGTACTGTCCAACCAAATGCAAGTGACAGGCAAATAAAGGTATTATTTTACAAAATATCAAAGTAGGTGGTGTGGTTGTCAGATGAAGTTTGTTCAAAGTAACGTCCTGCAACCTGTTTGGGATCCAGCTCTTACTAGATGTCACCAGGTATTTGGGGGCCTGTGACAAAACTTAGAGAAAGATTAATTTTCTTGCTTCCCCCTTGGTGCGGGAAGATGGCTTCTTTGGTTTTTACTCAGATGCAAAATAACAGAGTGAGTAAATACACATGAGTAAATGGGACCTGGCAGAAAAACAGCAGAAATGGAGCCTTTGAAAAATGGCGTTCCTTCAGTTTCCCATTCACCTGCCCATATGACCACAAACCATCTAGAAAACTGGAAGCCAAGGATTAAGCAAATATTGAAAATACTTACTAATTTTTGCAGAAAGGGTTTAATTTTTGACAATGTCAGAAAACATGAAAAATGCTGCCATGATTACATTTCAAAAGCAATTACAGTTGTACACAGAGATCTGTGCTTGTTCTAGGAATTAAACAATAATAGAAGTTATTTCCTTAAAACATGACAACATGTATATTCCCTTCTTTACAGAAAGTGTTCTATCTTTCTCTTGTTACTAGGTATGTATGTAAGCAGGAAGCTTGGCAAGGTTCAACATCTATGAGATTCCTTTCTCATCTGCAGAATGAAGGAGTTTATACTATCTGATTTCTATCATCCCACTTAGGTTTAAAATTCTAGGATCCTTTCAAATTCTGTGTTGATTTCTTTTAAAGAGCCAGATACCAATCTATAATGAAAATAATCTTTTAATGGATATCATGTTTGATAACAGCATGCAGAATTAGAAACACCAGAATGTGGGAAAAGCAAGTCACATTTTGCAAATTATAATAAACCTGTATATATTCTG
This sequence comes from Herpailurus yagouaroundi, assembly GCF_014898765.1. Lineage (NCBI taxonomy): Eukaryota > Metazoa > Chordata > Mammalia > Carnivora > Felidae > Herpailurus > Herpailurus yagouaroundi. Next base: position 8,924,191 of record NW_024412412.1, read on the forward strand.
TACCCACAGGGTAGAAGAATGAACATGTAATTAAGATTTTAACACTTGGTAACTCCTATTTTTTTCTTAGAACTTGCAATCAGACTTTTTAAATGTGCAAATATACTTTGTAGTATTTGTTGTCATTTAATCATTTATCTCTCCTTTCTGGTGATGTTGCAAAATGGCTATGAATTTCAGTTAGTTTAGTGATGATGTATCTTGAGAACATCATTAACTTCATCCTCCACAGTGCATATTAGAAAATAGTGGCTTATGTGCATTTAATAAAGGTGTAAGATTAAAAACCATCAGCCTAATATTTCGTATGGTTGTACAAAATACACATGATTCTTGCCTTGCTTCTGACTCTTGATTTACTAAAAAAACCACTTCCCCATATTTTTCATTTCTTATTAAGAAAGATGCATTATTTTCTTGAAGTTGTTTTACTGACTTTTTGAAAGTTCTTATGTTTATCTAGAGTTCTCCATGAAAGGTTTCTCCTTCAAATACTCTTTTGAATACATTTATCCTTAATTGCCTCTTGGAAAGCTGTAAATAAGGGCATAAGTAAGACAATGGATTTAAACTTCACAGAATGTCCCTTTGGAAATCCTGACGAAATGAACAAAAACTAGAAAAAGCTAGTCAACAAATGAAAAAACAAAATTGCATAAACAAAACAAGGGAAGGGATATAACTTTATGAAATCACATTCAAAACTTCAAGAAAGGAAGAATATAAGATTCACTTAATTGAATCTTGCAGGAAAAGCAACAAAAAATCACGGTTCCTCAAAGTGACTTCTTCCCTTTGACACCATCCTGATAAAATGTTAAAATCCCAAGAAATGCCCATTAACGTGTCTAAGTGTATAGATGAACAAATGAGTGAGCACACTTTGCCCACCTCGGAGGAAGAATGGAAACTACTAGCAGCTAGAAAGGTGTACAACATGGTGAAATGAACGGGGTGATTCTTTCCAACAAAATAGACTCTAGGCTTATGTATTGAGTTGGAGAAATGATCTGAAACTCAGTGGTAGCCTTCTACATGAGTAGGATACACTACTAAATTAATGGAAATGAACCCTGCCAAGGGACATTTAACAAAAGCCATGGTATTCTAACAAAGACTGCTTTTAGCCCAAAGTTAAGCTTTTTAACTTCAGGATAAAGATATAATTCTTTAGACCATCACACCAAAAAATACCACCTTAATTCAGGAAAAATTACCCTGGTCTCCAACCTCTCCACAGTAGTAAGATCAGAAGACACTGAGACACCCGTCTTCAGAGTACTGAGGGAAAGAAAATATGACCCAAGAATATTACACAAAGTCACAACATTTTTCCAATATGAGCATGTAGGAAATCAGGGAATATGGCAACATGTACTCCATCTTAAAAAATAAAAAGAAAGAAAAATTTCTTGAGGGTATCTAGGTAAGTAGAGATGAATCAAAGTAATGAACTTAGGACTTGAAGCTCTCATTATTTCTGATGAGCATTGATTCCTTTTTATATAGAAATGACAGTCGTAACATCATTGTTCTCCCAATTGTGACTAGGTACCTGGCAGTCTTCTAAAGACTTTATTCAGTGAATCCCTATAAAACCTGTAAAGTAGACAGTATTCTTATCCATTTTATAGATGAGGAAAATGGAAGTATAAAGTCAAGTGTTACTTATTTTGTTATTTGTTAAGAGAGTGAGCAAGCATGCACAAGTAAGGGAGAGGGACACAGGGAGGAAGAGAGAATCCCAAGCAGGCTCCATGCTCAGCACAGAGCTTGATGTAGGGTTTGATCTCCCGATCCTGGGATCATGACCTGAGCCAAGATCAGGAGTTGGACACTCAACCCACTGACCACCCAGGTGCCCCCATAATAGGTAGTTTAAAGACATAGAGGCTCAGGGATGTTCAACCTGTCCACTGTTAAGACTAAATGCCTTGTGGCTCTTCCCACTCACCCAACTCCCCCTCCCTTCCCAGGTGGGGCTGGGGGTGGGGGTGGTGGTCGAGGGCATTGCACTATCAGGGTAGACCGATGTTACCACAAACCTGGGATGCAGGTTATCAGGGAAGCTATTTTGACTTTTTTTTTTTTTTAACCCAAATGGTTTATCCAGTTGAAGAAATTAGTAATCATGATTGGCATATTTTGCTTTTTGGTATGTTTTTTTTTTCTTTTTTAAAAAAATGTTTATTTACTTTGAGGGAAAGAGAGAGCCTGAGCGGTGGAAGGCAGAGAGGGAGGGAGACTGTCTTGTCCTCCAGTCATATGGCTTTGTGTCAATATACCACAGTGTTCCAGTTACCCTTGCTGTGCTGTGCACCCCTGTAGAAGACCCAATGACCAAAAGCGACAGTTCTATTTAATATATATGTGTATGCTGTGTATGCGATTTGTGCGCCCATCCACATTTACATCGGACAAAACCCACGGCCACAGATTCTTCCCTGCCTTCTCTCCTTAAGGCAGCTGTAGCACAATTCCTTCAGGAGTCTTAGAAGCCCTGTTGCCTAATGAGGAAGATTTGAAAAGCATGCCTCGAGGGTAGTTTTAGGCCTTTTCTTGTCTGAAAAATTTTATGCCTCACTCCTTTAAATATTTCTGAAGCCTTAACAAAGGTGGTTATGGTCCTATCTGAGATTCAATCTTTGATAATTTGAGACTATTTTGTCCTGGGAGAGGCTGGAAATGAGAAACAATTTTATTTTACAACCCGGTATGTCTTGGCTTTTTAAAGTTTAAACACTTCTTTATGCTGTGTCTCTTTTCTCGCATTTTATCATAAAGGGTGAGAAGGGGCCAGATGGCACTTCAAATATTCTACCTGAAAATCTCCTTCAGCTAGGTCGTCCAGTTCACTGGGCACTTTGCCTGCCTTCCACAGTGTGACAGGTGACAGTATTGTTAACAGTTCTGCCTCTGTATGACATGGGACTTCTTTCCTCCAACTTCCAGTAACATATCCTTTTAAGCCTTTACTTACAGCTTCCTTGAGGCCTTTGAGGATTTCAGTAAACCACTACAACAATTTTTACTAAAGCAATTTAACTAAAACACTTTTTTCAGAAAGCATTTAGACTTTTACCTGCTTTCTATTTCCAACAGCAATGTCTCAGGAGCTCGTTGCTGGTATCACATTCCTAGTTATCCTAGCTACATTAAAAGTACCTCAAAATATACTGGCTTAAATTAACAGCAGTCATTTATTTGTGGTCATAACCCTGTAATGGGAACATGACTACGATGGGTCTGCTCGCCTTGGCTCCAGCTGGTGTCAGCTAAGGCAGACTGATTCAGGGCTAGGGTATTCATTTTAAAGATGGCTTACCTATGTGGTTGGCATGCTGACACAAGCTGGCAGCTATCAGCTCATCAAAAGTGCAGTTTCTTTCCAGGCTGGTTCTCAGTGGGTTGCTTGGGCTCCCTTTGACCTGGGTTTTAAGAGGGAGGAACCCAAGGGAATCAGGTAGGAACTTCAGTTACACCATGATTTATCTTCAAAAGTTATATAGTGTCCCTTTGATCGCCAGACTACTCAGATTCAAGATGGGGTGGGGGGTAATAGACACCCCACCTTTTGAGAATGAAGTGATCAAAATCTTATTTTAAGAGCATGTTGGATGGGAAATTGCTGCAGATTGCTGATTTGCAGAGTGCTGTCATAAACTCGTTAGACATTTTACTGTTAAAAGACATGCCTGTATTTTCTCATTTGGGGCTAAATAGCACTACAGTGATCATTTTGGTGCATGTCTTTGGGAGAACAACTGTTTACATTTATGTGATTATTTCAAAGAGTAACTTCCGGATGTTAGACTATGATTAGGATTAGCTTTAGAGCGTATGTCAAACAGTTTTCAAAACTAGATACACCATTTTACTTTCCCATCAACTACGTATTTATCCTCTTTGCGAATAGTTGTAATTTCGAAGGTTGATAATAGTTAACAATTCTCGACTCACTCTCCTGTTGAGAGGTAGAGTCTAACTCCCTTCCTCCTGAAGTGGGACTGGCTTTGAAGACTTCCTTGGCTAGGAGACTGCAAGAGAAGTGAAGTTGTAAAACTTGAAAAACCGGTTAGTAATAGGAAACATTGTTCCTTCTCTTTGGGCATCTTGAAACCCCCCGTTTGGAGCTCTGAGCCACCATGTAAGCAGTCTGACCACTCTGAGACCACCATGCTGGAGAGGTCTACTTTCATAGTACCAATTAATCCTAGCCTTCCTGAAAACCTTGCTTGCCATCACATGACTGAACTTGTCTCAAATACTTCCCACTAGCCCAGCCACTAGACTTCCTTTAGTGCCATGGAGAACATAGGAATTCCCAATGTAAGACTGATAGAATTCTTGAAACGTGAGATATGAGACAGAAATCATAAGATGGAAAATTGAGATGTTTCCAGCCACTGGGTTGTGAGGTAGTTCATTATTCTGCAATAAATAACTGGAAGTATATTGTTCAGTTTTTGTTTTTCTTCAGCTATTAGAGTCCACGTGCGGTAGTCGTGCAGTGTGTGTTTAGTTTGCATTTCACTGATGACCAATAGTGCTGAGCAACTTGCTATATGTTTTGATCATCGTCTTTAGTGAGGTGCTCGTTCAATTTGTTTTTCCTTTTGCTAATTTATATTGAGTTTCTGTATTATTCTTTGTAGCTTATGAAACTTGAACGATAGATTGAACTATGTAAATTGGGGATTTTAAAATTTCTCTTACTTGTCTTTAGTATTTGCTTTATTCTTCTTAAAACTTGGATTATCAGCTTCCTACAGGAGTTAGAGTTTAGGATTTCCACATAAATAGAGGTTTTTGTATCAGTTATCTTTTTTCAAAGTATTCTTGCATAATGAACTACCCCGAGTCTGATAACTCCAAACAATGAGGATATACTTTTTTTTTAAAATTATTTTTATTTGTTGAGAGAGAGAGAAAAAAAAATGCACATGTTGAGGAGGGGGAGAGAGAATCTTAAGTAGGCTCCACACTCAGTGCGGAACCTGATGTGGGGCTCAATCTCATGATGGTGAGATCATGACCTGAACTGAAATGATGAGTAGGATGCTTAACCAGAGCCACCCAGGTGCCCTGATGGGGATTATATTTCTAACAAATGTATGGACTGGGCAAAATTTTTGGTCAAAGCTGTACTCATTGATGCACCTGCAGTCAGCTGTGGGTCATGCAGGCAGTTCTGCCAGTCTTGGCTCTGCTCCCTCAAAAGTTGTGAAAACTCTGCTCCCGTTCCAGGTGGTTTTCATGCTTAGAATCCTCTTCCTTTACCTGGCTAGCTTTCTTTGGAAGATATAATTTATATTTAAAAAATTTAATGTTTATTTATTTTTGAGGGAGAGAGAAAGAGACCGCGTGAGTGGGGACAGGGCAGAGAGAGATGGAGACACAGAATCTGAAGCAGGCTCCAGGTTCTGAGCTGTCTGCCCAGAGCCCGATGTGAGGCCCGAACCCACCAGCCGTGAGATTATGACCTGTGCCAGTCAGATGCTTAACTGACCAAGCCACCCAGCTCCCCTTAGAATATACTAATTATGGCTATAAAGAAATAAGAGAAAGCACAAGCACCCAACACTCTTTCAAGCCCTTGCTTGTAAGAAATCCAATGGCCTATTAGGCAAAACACACATATCATTCTGGTTCCAGTCAAGACAAAAATGGCATAGTTATTTATAGAGAAGTTTAATACAAATAAGTATGAAACTTTATTAGTATACGAAACTACAAAGAGGTAAAGATAAGTAATGGATACCCTAGAGCAGTGAGAGTCATCAAGAAGGAACAAGATTAGAAATCAGGGATGTACTTCTGAGGCTTGGGATTAAACCTCATTAGAGAAGGTATGGCTTCAGCCCACTTAATGGCAAAGATGTACATTAGATTGCTTCTGTTGGAGCTACCCCAGTTCCCTGCCAATCAAGTGATCACTCTGAAATGTGCCGGTAAGCTGAGCCTGGCACGTGTGCATGCAACAGAAGCTGGAAAGCCCCCATGGTTGGGAAACTCGAAGTGTGCACAATCTGTGTAGAAGGGTCATGAGGGATAACCACCCAGGGCAGAGAAGAATTGAGGCTGGTTGGCAGGCACATAGTGTGTTTCATGGCATCGCTCTGTGTATGAATCACATGGTTTCCCCTGGAAACAATCCTCCAGGGTGCAGGTGAGCCTAGGCTGGTAGGAATTTGCACAGCATAATCCTGTGGGTATGAGTATCGGAGTGTGCAGTGTTGGCATTGAGAGAACTTTGGACAATAATCCTCCATTTGCAGACAAGGTATAGCTAATGGGGAGGCACATAAAGGTCTTTCATCTTTGTGCATATTTCCTTTCCATCTTTCTGTCCAAATTTCCTCTTCTTGTAAGGACACCAGTAAAATCAGATTAGGGTCCATCCTAACGGCCTTAACTTAAATTTTAACTTACATCTTTAAAGGCTCTATTTTCAAATACATTAATGTTCCATAGTATTGGGGGTTAGAGCTTCAACATACGAATTTTGTAGAAACATATTTCAGCTTATAAGAACTATATAACTGAATACTTATTTAAGTCCAGTGATAATTGGTGCATTTGAGATTTTGTGTGGCATCCGTTACCTCAATAATGAAAATATTTGCTGATAGCTACAGAATTAGGAAAAAAAAAACATAGAAGTTTAAAAATTGAAGAGTTTTCCTGAACCTGTAGGCAAAATTATTTCCCAAAATTGTGATGTATTTTCTTTTTCTCTCAGGTGGTTGAGAGGTAAATGCAAATGTAGCATTCAGTATAAATATATCTTTATAAAAACTTACTGGCTGAAGGGTGTTTCTGATGGCTTCAAGTGATAATTTCCACTTATTTTTGTAGACATATCTAGTTGAGATGTTTCAAAAATTATGGACACTCTTGCCAAAAAGATGAATAAATGACATTTTATACCTACACAGAAAATTGTGGATACAATTTCAGTGAATCCACCCATATCACTAGATAATATGTAGATAAAAATAGAACCTGAACAAGAACTAAAATGTGAACCAAACACCTAAATGCTCACTTCTCTGTAGCATACTTCATCCCAATTAAATGAACTATAAGTGTGGAGTAAGGTAACAGATGCTTATATTACAATTTTTATTTTTTTCCTGTTGGGAACAATATTTGTGTATTTTCTTTTTATGATTACAGAAACAATTATGTAAGTATTAAGTATAACTATTTTATTACCTTAAAATTTTTCAGCTGTTATTAAAAATATATTAATAAATACTAAAATCATATGACCACATTTCCAGTTTTTTACGTAAAGTGCTTGAAGGTTAGGCCAGTTTCTCCTGACAACCTGGAAAAATCTGCACTGAACAGACTGAAAAGTCAACAACTCTTCCTAGATCCATAAGAGATGAAGACACAAGGTAAACCACTGCCTCCGAGATAAGAGAAAACATACAGAAAAATAGAGTCACAGTTGACTGCAGCAGAGACTCACAGGCTGAAACCACTATGGAAATCAGTGGTGGAGGGAGGAAACCCTAAATTGGAATTGATGGAAGTGCTGGAGGCTCACTGTGGACGAGTCAAAGCTTTAAAATCCTCAGGGAGATACAGTCATGGTTTGGGGGTGGGAGGATGCAAAACATTGTGAGATTTACTTCCAGGAGCTTAACCAGATTCATTCCATAGAAACTATCTTAGAAAAATCCTCTCAGGCTTCTGAGGAAGCCCCGTCAGGGGAAAGGGAAAAGGAACAACTTTTTAAAGACTTGAGACCACTCTGTTCTTACCAAGGCCTGTTGTTGCCAAGGGAAATGAGTTCATCAGAACCCAGCCCAGTAGGGTATTATTGAAGCGTAACTGACTGGAATGGAAATGCCCAACCCCAGAACACTCTAGCCAGCCTGTCCCACCGAAAAGAGGAGAACAACAATGAGAACTTGTCGTGTTCACAGTCCAGAGACACTGGTTCATGAGAAACTGAGACCTCATCATAGGATTATACTCTTACCCTCCCCCAAACCCCACAACCACTTTATGAACCTACCTTCATCAGTGTCTGTGACTCAGTGCATACTTTGCACCTATCACAAAGAAATTACAAGGCACACCAAAGGCAAAAGGCACAATCTGAAGAGACAGAGAAAGCATCAGACCTAGACATGGCATGGATTAAAGGAACTACTAGACTGGTAGTTTAAAACAACTATGATTGATGTGCTGAGGACTATAACAGATAAAGCAGACTACATATAGGAACAGACAGGCATGATAAGCAAAGATGGAAATTCGAAGAACTAAAAAGAAATGCCAGATATAAAAACACCATAACAGAAATGAAGAAGACTTTAAATGAACTGACGAGTAGGCCACATTCAACAGAGGAAAGAATCTCTGAACTAGAGGATATGCCCATAGAATCTTCAAGCCAAAAAGCCAAGAGAATACTAACCTTAAAAAAAAAAATAGGACAGGCTATCCAAGGATTGTGGGGCTCTTAAAAAAGGTGTAACATCAATGTAATGAGAACTATGGTAGAAATAGAAAAAGAAGAAATGTTTAAAACAATAATGACTGATAATGTCTCCAAATTAATGTTTAATACCAAGCCACAGATCCAGGAAGCTCAGAAAAAAGCCGGGGAGGGGGGGCGGATAAATGTCCTCCCAAAAATTACACCTAGTCATATCCTTTTCAAAGTACAGAAAATCAAAGGTAAAGAAAAAGTATTGAAAAGGCCTGTGGGTTGATAGAAGGACAAAGATAAGAGTTATATCTGACTTCTCAGGAACCAAGCAAACCAAAAGAAGTGCAATGAAAAAATTAGAATGTTGGGGATAAAACCCCAACAAATCCAGAATTTTGTGCCCTGTGAAATTATCATTCAAAAGTGAAGAGGAAAGAAAGAAATGACCTGAGACAAAAAATAACAGAAGGAATTTATTTGCCAACAGATCTGCCTTGCAAGAAATGTTGTAAAAGTTGTTTAGTGAGGAGGAAAATGACCTAATACACAGTAATTTGTTCTAAATAAGAGCAACAAGATATTTGCATTTGTATGCTTATGCATATATAAGGGATATATACATATAATATGTATCCATATATGTATATATCATGAGGGATGTATAGAAGGGTTGATACTACCTGTAAAGTGGTATTATGTTATTTGGAATAGAATCTAGGGAAACCACTAAAATTTTTTTAAAAAGTACAATTGATTTACTAAGGAAGGGTAGTCTAAATGTACTAATTAAAATTGTCCAAGAAGGTCGGAAAACATGACCCAACTATATGTGGTCTACAAAGAAACCTATTTTAAGTCTAAAGACAAATATGATTTAAATTAAACAAATGGAGAAAAATATACCATGATAACACTAATGAAAATAAAGGAAGAATCACTATATTAATTTCAGACAGTGGACTTCATAGTAAGGAAAGTTATCAGGGACAGAGGGGGCATATTACAAACTGATAAAAGGGGTCAATTTTCCAAGAACATGTAACAATTACTAACATGTATGTCCCAAACATCAGAGCATCACATTACATGAAGCAAAACTGATAGAATTGCACGAAGAAACCGATGAATCTACTGTTATGAAAGTTGAAGACTTCAACACACTTCTCTCGGAAATGGAAGGATCCAGAAGGCAGAAAATCAGTAAGGATGCAGTTGAACTCAACAACATAGTCAATCAGCTAGATATAAATGACATTATAGTCCACTTCATCCAGCATGAGAGTACACATTTTTCTCCAGTTCACATTCATCTATTCATCCATAGCACAGACCACATTCTGTCCTATGAAACAGTTTCTAATAAATTTGAAAGAAAAATCAAAGAAAGCTGTTCTCAGATCACAGTGGAATTAAGTTAGAAATCCATAATAGAAAAATACCTGGGGAGGGGGGCACCTAGGTGGCTCATTTGGTTAAGCGTCCACCTCTTGATTCAAGCTCAGGTCATGATGTCATGGTTTGGTGAGTTTGAGCCTCACATTGGGCTCCATGCTGACAGTGCAGGATTCTCTGTCTCCCTCTATCTCTGCCCCTCCCCCAACTTGTGCTGTGTCTCTCAAAATATATAAACTTTAAAAAAACTTATATTTTGAACTAAATGAAAAAACACAATTTACCCAAATTCATGGGATGCAGTGAAAGTAGTGACGAGAAGGGAATCTATAGCACTAGATGAGGAAAATTCTAAAATTCTGATGAGTGAAATTGAAGGGCTAAATAAATGGAGAGATATTCTATGTTGATGTATGGAAAGACTCAATATTATTGAGATTTGCAATCTCAATCAAAATGGAAAGAAAGATTTTATGAATATCTGCAAACTGATTCTAAAGTTTTTATAAAGGGGTGCCTGGGTGCATCATTCAGTTAAGTGTCTGGCTCTTGATTTAGGTTCAGGTCATGATCTCATGGTTCACGAGGTCAAGCCCCTCATTTGGCTCTGCTAACAGCACAGAGCCTGCTTGGGATTTGCGCGCGCTCTCTCTCTCTCCCCCTACCTGACTCCTGCTTGCTCACTTGCTCCCTCTCTTGCTCTCAAATAAACTTAAAAAAATGTTTATATGTAGAGTCCTAAGACCCATAATAGCACACACAGTATTTAAGGGAAAGAACAAAGTTGGAAGACTTATGCTGTTCAACTTCAAGACATACTGTTAGGTTATAGTAAACCAGTAATCAATATTAGTGAAAGATGAAGAAAGCAGATCGATGGAACAGAATAGAGAGCCCAGAAATAGACACCTCATACTGTCAACTCTTCTTGAACAAGGGAGAAAAGGCAATGCTATAGAGCAAAGGTAGTTTTTTCAGGAAATGCTATAACAAAAAGACGTGGACATGCAAAAGGGTGAATCTAGATTCAGCCCTTATATTCTTCACAAAAATTTGCTCAAATTGATCATAGATCTCTGTGAAACGCATCACCATGAAACTCCTAGAAGAGAACACAGGAGAAATCCTAGATAACCTTGGGTATTTTGATGCTTTTTTAGATAGGATATCAAAGACACAATCCATGAAGGAAATAATTGATTAGCTGGAGTTGAAAATGTAAAGCTGCTCTGCCAAAATGAAACAGCCTACTAGCTACAGACTGGGGGAAAATACTTGCAAAGGACATATCTAATAGAAGATTCTTATACGAGATGGGCAAAGAACTCTTAAAACTCTACCATAGAAAACAACCTGATTTAAAAAGCCACCAAAAGACCTTACCAGTTATCTCACCAAAGATAAAGATACACATATGGCAAATAAGCATATGAAAAGGTGCTCCACATAATATGTCACCAGGGAAATGCAATTTAAAACAACCATGAGATAGCACTAGTAGTATTTCAAAAATTCCTAACACTGATGCTGTAAAATGCGAGTAAGGATGTGGAACAGTGGAACTCTCACACATCACTGAATGCAAAAGGACACAACCTCTTGAGAAGACAATTCAGTGGTTTATTAAAAAACTAAAGGTACTTTTGCCATGCAATTCAATAATTGGGCTTCTTGATATTTACTTGATGGAGTTGTAAATTTATGGCCACCTATAAACCCACACATGGATGTCTCTAACAGCATTATTTATAATTGCAAAGCCCGGAGTGACCAGGATATTCTTAAGTAAGTGAACGGGTAAATAAAGTGTAGAACATCTAGAAAATGGAATATTACTCAGCACTAACAATCAATGAGCTATCAAGCCATGAAAAGACATGAAGGAACCTTACATGCATGTATTAAGTCAAAGAAGCTAATGTGAAAAGGTTACACAGTATATGTTTCCAAGTATATGACATTCTCGAAAAAGCAAAACTGGCGCCAAAGATCGATGGTTGCCAGGATGTAGGGAATAGAGGAAGTAGGAAGAGTTGAATAGGGAAAGCATAGAGGGATTTTAGAGCAGTGAAATACCTTGTGTGACAGTATGGTGATGGACACATGTTAGGAATGCGTTTGTCCAATCCCACAGGATGCACAGCATGTTGTGCGTCTTGTAATCTTGCATTACACCCATAACGCAAACTATGGACTTCGGTGATTGTGATATGTCACTGTAGGTTCATCCTTGCCAACGTGTACGCCCCTCTGGTGCGTGATGGTGGTGGTGGGGAGGTTATGCGTGGGTAGGGGGAGTGGAATATATGAAAAACTTCTGTTTATTCTTCTCAGTTTTGTTGTAAACTTAGAATATGACATAATGGAAGAGTTACCTTTTACAGCATTTAATTTTTTATTTATTTTTAAAGTTTATTTATTTTGAGAAGAGAGAAAGAGAGAACACGAACGGGGGATTGGCAGAGACAGAGGGAGATAGAGAATCACAAGCAAACCCTGCACTATCAGCACAGAACCCAATGGGAGGCTTGATCCCACGACTGTGAGATCATGACCTGAGCTGATATCATTACAAAATTTAAAAAATAACCATCTGTTTTGGAGGCATAAAACTTACAGAAGACTAACATTGATGCATTTTTAAAAATAATGGAACAAATCGAAAACCAAAATAAAAATGTGTTAGAGACTACATCAGTACCATGGGATTTTGTTACTTCAGTTGCACATTCTTTAACCTATATGAAGTGCAGTTCTTACGCTGCTGTTTGGTTTAACTATTCAACAAAGGTGACAGGAACAGCTTAAAATAAAACTTACCAAGCACATGGATTAAACAGAAATATTAAATACCTCCTAATTTATACACGGGCAGAAATTAAGATTGTGTTGCATTTTGTTAGATGGGAGCAGACTTCTAATGCATAGTTAGGACATTTGCACCTAATATTCTCTTATCAATATTCACCATTTCATAGAATACTTTACCTTAACCTTAAGTTTATTATACTGTGCCTTTACCATGTTATTAGTACCTAAGAAGAATAGCTTATTGAAAATCTGATTTCCTAAATCTCCCACAATTAGAGAACATAATAGAACTCTTTTTTTTTTTTAAATTATTAGTTTTCTTTATTTTTGAGAGGCAGAGACAGAGACAGAGCATGAACAGGGGAGAGGCAGAGAGAGAGGGACACACTGAATCTGAAGCAGGCTCCAGGCTCTGAACTGTCAGCACAGAGCCTGAGGTGGGGCTCGAACTCACGAACTGTGAGATCATGACCAGAGCTCAAGTCGGATGCTCAACTGACTGAGCCACCCAGATGCCCCGTAATAGAACTCTTTTTATGGGTTAAGACACCAAAGCTTTATCTAGATAGGATTACGTATGAAAAGGCTATAAATTAATAAATTCTAATCCAATAAACATGCCACCTAATTTCTGCCAACATGCTTGGTATCAGCCACAACAGAAAGAAATGAAACCATGTAGAGAAATAAATGACAAAACAAAACAACCCAATACCATCTAAAGGAGTTTGCTAGTTTTAATAGATTCAAATGATAATTATGAATTTTTTCCCCACATGGAGACAATGCAAAGTCCTTAAATTAAGACTACCAAAGCTCACTCTCTTCTCTCTGGTATGACCCATTGTCATTAATCTCTTCCATTCTGCCATCCACCCACACATTTTCTTCTACAGTTAAGTTACTTCTAGGTTTTCAAAAGTTGAATTTTCATTCTCTCTTTCTCCCTAGCTCCTTCTCCTCTTCTAATCTTACTCTTCTCTTACTCAAATAGTAGCAGGAAAATCACTGTATTTTGTGTTCTGGCTTCCTTTTCTCCATAATGCCCATAGACTGTATACTAGGTGAGAAGAACATAACATGTCTCTTTGGCTTATCATTTTTTCTCCGATGTTTGGAATAGTAGCTGATACATGGTAGATATGCACTACATATTTGTTAGATTATAAAATAGGACTAATGCCTGATAATTCCCATTTAGAGCTCTCATGCAACGAAATACACTTCTCTGATTAATTAAAATACTTTTATATTTAGAACTGTTTGCAACAGTTCTGCCAGAGAGAAGACAATATTACTTGTGTTAAAGCGTCTGTTTTTATGGGTGTCTTCCAAGATGGTCTCTCAGAAAAACACTTCATGGGCACTGGATGCTATTATCTATTATACAATTTTAGGAGTAATACCCTCTTGTGGTTCAGAGTAACAGAAAATACTGCTGCATACATCAGTTTCTACATTATTAAAGTATTTAATACAATGGACAGAGAAATTTCTCATGTATAAGAGTTTAAATGTTCATTCACATAATGTTTTTATGCTAAAGGGTAAGAAGATCTGGTTGGTAAACCAACTGAGACCTGTATTATCTTGGGGAGAAAACAGTTTTATAGCAGCATAAGGTCAGATTCTAGCTGTAATAACTTCATCCATAGTGATCCATTGAGGGCAGAGTGAGTTTTATGATGATATCTTCATATTCTACAGACACTGGTATTTGAACATAGATCTTTAGATATGAGTTGTCAGAACTTCCTTACAATTACTTATACCTCAGAATATTTTTGTGACAAGTATCTAAATATAAATATTTGTAGAATGGTTCTTTAGTAATCTAAGGTGTTTTTACACCTGAAGTCTTCCGATGAACTTAATTTTCTAAATAACGACTAGTATGATCTATAATCATTCTCTTTAAAAATATTTAAAATGAAATTCTGTTTAGTAATTATTGTAATGTTTGTGCCATGAGTCAGGGTTGTTATTTTCCTCAGTGATTTTATTTTCTATTGTGTCTGTGCAAATGTAATAAACTCTGAGTAAATCAAGGTTTACATGTTCCTAAATCATCACGTGTTTATTAATAAACCACAAATTAGTGTGTGTATGGGGTTGAATTGCTCTTTCTGAAAGCAGTATCATGCGTATTCTTTAATTCAGGCTAACAAAACTTGTCTTCCCGTGTAAATAACACCACATTGATGGACATCGGAAAGAAAAACTGGGAGAATATGGTTGCAGTACAAGGCAGGATATATTTGAGTGTGAAATGAACCCAACAGACGGCATCTTTAGGAGACTCCGGTCAGGACAGGAATGCAGAAAGGAGTATATGTCACAGACGTAGCCCTAAAACCAGGTTTTAAAAGTCAAGATTAATTTCGGACTTCGGCTCAGGTCATGGTCTCATGGTTCGTGGGTTTGAGCCCCACATGGGGCTCTGTGCTGACAGCTTGGAACCTGGAGCCTCCTTTGGATTGTGAGTCTCCCTCTCTCTCTCTCTGCTTCTCTCCTGCTCACAGTCTGTCTCTCTTTCTCTCTCTCTCTCAAAAATAAATAAGCATTAGAGAAAATTTAAAGGTCAAGGTTAAAAAAACATTTACAATTTTGATTTACATGAGCTGTTAAATATTCGCCAGGGGCATTTTATTCTTTAATCATAAATCTGTGCGAAGTAGAGTTCATAAAACTGCAATGGCATATTCCGACTTGTCACCACAATGCATTGTTAGAAGCCTGACTGTAGAGCAGGTTGTTATAAAAATTTTATATTTCCTCATAGGAACAATGTTACAATCTGACGTTATGTGGGAGGCCAAGCATCAGATAAATCATAGACATGACTGAAAAATGTCATAAAGCAAGACATACAACTATAAATTTGTGTAATAATTTTAAATGCTAAAACTCTGCTCCATTTTCTACGCAATGGGTGTAAATGTACCATACACTGATCATTCATGGGCCCCAGTGAATCATAAAAATTGAATACATAAAATGCAGTTGTACTGTATTATGAATTTGAACTATGCACAAGAGTCAGTTAATTTTGCACTACTGTTTTTTACTTAGCTTGAAGGGACTCACCCCCTTACAGCCCATTCTAGTACTGCGCCCTCATGTGAGTGAAATCGTCACCATTGTAAATGTGAACTATGGTAGTCTAATTCATCTTACTTACAGATCATTAAATGATGAAATGAGAGATGTGTTGTAGGCCAAAATGTGACCAATGTCAGATGGCTCTTTGGGATCCCTTTTCCTATGTGGAAGAGGATATGTATGTGCTCCATTCGATATGTTTGTTTACTTCTTTCTCTTATGAAAGATAGTGGCCCAAGGGAATGAAATAAACTTCTCTTTGATTAAAAAATATGTAGAAATATCTCCTTATCTCTTTCTTTGTGGTATGTTCATCGAGGTGCCATTGCTAGGTGCTAGGCAGGAAGAGACAAGGTGAGAAATGGTGCATTTAAGATATAAAAGAAATAAGGGGCATCTCAGTAATTGTTGAGAGCCATTAAGGGCTGTCAAAATCAGAAAGTAGACTTGGGTAGAGACTCAGAAGTATGTATGGAATTCAGTATAGAACTAAGTCCAGTCAAGGTTCTGGCTAAATGCATAGGGTCCTACAGGTTTAGAAGAACCCAGGGAACATGTGAAAGTGCCTGTCTGTTTCTCCACAGAGGGAATGCCTTCTGAGGCAGCTTTTTGGTCCAGCCTCAGTGGCCATTAATGTCTTTCTGCCTGATGGTGTTGTCTCTTCCATGAGTGAACTGCCTTGGGATGTAGCATGTTTATTTACACTGGATGTACTTGGACACCAAACGATTATTGTCAGAAGAATTGCAAAGACAAAAATCATTAAAAAAATTGTGAGCTGATTTGCTGTTGTGGTTTTGCACCAAAGAAAAAGAACTATTTCTCTACTAAGATAGATTGAGGCTTTGCCTTTTGAAGGTTACAGATTTTCATTGACCAGGAATTACATCACTTTCAAAAGGAAGACAATCCAAGAACTTTGATAAAGATGGTTTGTCTTAAGGGATGAGCTTTATGGGTTAGGTGAGGGCAGTTTACCCAAATCCTGCTGTAATAGGGGATTTTGTGGAGAGAGCAGAGGAGATTAAAGGGTTAAGTATGCTCCTACTGAAATACTGTCCAGTGAAATACTTCAGAAGTGGCTGAAATGAGGAGTATCTGATTCACTTTTTCAGTGCTACATAAATTTGTGTTCATAGGTAATTTTATTTTCTTTAGTTCACTCTCAAAGATGCTTAGTTTTTCTCACTTTCTGTTGAGTGGGGTTGTTGTACCTTGGAGGTTTGTTAGTGTAATTTTTTAAAAGATGTTTATTCTGAGGAAAGTTGTGTTTTTGAAAGACAATTTAAAATAGCTTCTTATGTCTAAAAATGTCTTAATTTGACTTAAATATTTATGTGTAAGATATTGCTAAATTCATTAAACACAGAAGTAAAGTAACTCTACCAAAATATTCTAGGTCCAATAGGTAATGGTGGAAACTAACAGTATGATTCCCACCTACCTATGATTATTGCATATGTGGTGCCTAATGTATTCACTCCTGGTTTCAGGTATATTTCAAAGAACCCTGAAGTTTCTTTTAAATGTTGGTCAGTGTGCTATTACATTTATTTTATCAGATGTTTCTATCTCTAGAACATTCAATGGAGTGAGTATATTTTTCAATGTTTTCTGACATCAGCTATCTTTAGTCTCTTACATCTTTAATTTCATTTAACTGGAACAGTGTGGCTAATGAGCATGCTCAGATTTCAGTTATCATCCAAATTAATCACATACACCTGTACATACACATATACACATAAAAATGAAAAGATAATTTTAGGAACTCTTACCATTTCCCCAAAACCAATTCCTGAATTTGTTACAAACCACCAAGGAACAGGTGTGAATGTATTTTCTCTGCCCTTAGTCCTCATGTCTGATGGAATTGTTTTCTTCCAGTGTCATTTTTAATCTTGGAGTTGACAAAGTCCATCACCCTTTTCTCTCCCTCCTTCCATTATTTCTTCTTGAGAGCATTTGACAGTGTTACCACATCTTTGGAAGTCTGTCATCTTCTCTCACACCTTCTTTGTTATTTCTGCTTCTCATGCTTGCCTTCTCACTCTTTGTGACAGTCTAACATGGGTGTCCCCCAAATATTGAGTACCTGTTTGTTTCTCATTTTCAGCCTGGTCACCTTTAGTGATCTTGTGTGCCTAAAGTAGGTTTTTGTTTATTCACAGAGATAAGTCCCAAAATGTCATCCTTGGACCGACTTCTGCAAGATTCCTATTCCCAAATGTCTCGTGGGAATTTCTACCTGGTTATCTTCACAACGGCTTCTGTCAGAGAAATTCTTGATTTCTTCCTGTTCTTTGGGTTCTAATCCTACCTCTTGGATAAAAGTCGGTTGAGATATCAGCCCATGAAATCCCTCCACTTTAAACAAGTTCCCTTCCAGTTCTGCTACATTGTACCAATTTCTAGGATATCACTGAATTTATTCTTAAACATACTTAGTAAATGTGTTTATAACACTACAACACCATTTTTTAATTTTTTGGAGGGAAAAACTTCAAAAACAGTCAAGTCATTAAATGTTCAGTTAGAAACTATTTTAGCAATATGAACATGTATGTATATATTCAGGTAGACTAATATAAGTGGCTCAGAATTTTGTCATTAGAATTTGTGAAAATGCTAACATTGTTCTATTGAATGACCTTAAGAGCCTACCGATAGAAGATTGGCTTTATTTTGGAAGTACATACACCAGGCCTAGAGGATTTTATTTCCTGCGGATATTCAGTCAAAATGCTTAAAGCTGAATCCTATAATTCTAAATATTAAAGTGTAAGCCAGGCATTTCCCTTTAATATAAAAAGGAGACCAGCTGTATGGGATATGCATACACTTCACAGAAATTCTCAGTTATTAGTGTTGCTAACAAAATTTTGTGTTAGTAGCACACTAGAATCAGGGTATGCACAAAAGTAGTATCCATAAAGAATAGGTAACAACTTGATGTGGCAAATTATGGGGCTGTATTTTTGTTCTATGTTCATTTTTATGTTAATTGTCTTCAACAATTTCACTGAGGCGAGGGAAAACAAAACCCAAAGCACATATAATGCTCTTTGCTCATTGAATCTTCATTCTTATTTTCTTTATATGATTTCTCAATTCAAACCAATAATGTAATTCATTATTTCAGTATGGTATAGTATGATATTATGAATCAATATCAATAGACCATGTGACAACTTCATTCATGTAAGTTCAGTCTAATGGCATCCTATCTCAATATGCTTTAATTCCAATTGTTATAATGATTGTTCTAACATACATATTCTTGCCAACTATCTGATGATGTATTTATATATTTATCACGACAATTATGACTGTGGACAAATGGTACCTCCTTAAATGTGACACACATGTTTAATAATCAACCGGCACAAGAGTCTGAAGAGACCCTAGGCTGGGCAATTATTTTTACAGATGCAGAATCTCTGATTCCTCATTTGTTTAATGATAATGGTGCTTATCTCCTAGAGATTTTGCAAGCACATGTAAGTGTTCCAATGTTTGGCATACCATCATTATTTAATAAATCTTTTCTCCTTTTCTTAACGGTACTTAAGAAATTTACAGACTCGCTTTCTCCAGAAATGTCTTTCTGAGGTTCTAGCACCCAGTTCAGTACTTTTTTTCTACAAGCTGCCATATAGTAAATATTTTAGGCTTTGCAAGCTGTATAGGTAAAGTCTCTGCTGTGACTATTTAACCTTACTATCATCAAAGTTGCCATAGACCAGACAACATGCAAGTGAATGAGCATGAGTGTGTTCTAATAAAACTTTGTTGACAGAAAAGCAAAAAAAAAAAAAAAAAAAAAAAACCTCAGGGATTTATTTGGCCCATAGGCCATAGTTCAGCCTGTATTATTATCTTATTTCTTCATTAACACCTGGAAGAGTTATATTAGTTTACTTTAGTTATGTTTTTAGGCTCTGATCTAGACAGAGTTATGCAACAAGACATCTCATTTAATTTACTTTTAAAACTCAGTTTGTATTTAAATCAGAGCTGAAGTTAGAAAAAAACTGTGGCATGAAACAAGCCAGTCAAAGACAAATACCATATGATTTCACTCCTATGTGGAACTCAAGAAATAGAACCGATAAATACATGGAAGAGGGGAAAAAAAGAGGAGAGAGGGAAACAAATCACAAGAGACTCTTAATGAGAGAAAACAGAGGGTTGATGGAGGCAGGTCGGCTAAACGGGTGAGTGATGTTAAGGAGGGCACTTGTGATGAGCTCTGGGTGTTTATGTGTAAGTGATGAATCACTAAATTCTCCTGAAACTAATATTACTATTAGTATAGTATAACTATTACTTATATTAGTATAACTAATTATATGTTAACTAATATTTAATGGCTTGAAACAAAAAGGGCAAAGAAAAACACTTATCTTCTGAAGGCCTCTCCTTCTTGATGATATGTATCTCATACATATCAAATTCAAAAGAATTTTTTTTCTTCTTCCTTTCTTGTTCAAACTGATGATTTTTCTTTCTTGTAACGTTGACCTTGTTTTTCTTTCATTTAACATTTATTGACCTTATTTAGACGTTATTCCTTTTAAAATTTATTTCTCATCTTTGTGAACAAGTTTTATAAGTCTGTTTTATTCAAGCAGCCCCAAACTTTATTTTCTAAGCTCATCTTTTGTTTTTAATCAAATGAAACGTGTCAAGGCAACACTCTTCATATACTATAGGGGTACGCATTACCATACCACAACTTCTGAGGCTTTTCCCAAACCCTATATTCTCATGGTCTGTATCCTTATGAATTTTTGCTCAGGCAAAATTACCAACCATATTAGTGGTGAGGGCTGCCATTCTACAAGGCACTAAAAGGGGGATTTGATACATCTTACTTGTTTTTCCTTCAAAAACATTTCTTTTAGTCTTATCATGGGGATACAGGATCTAACACATAAAAACAAGAAAACTGAAGTCAAACAAATAATCTTCAATGCATGTGTACTACATGCCAAGCAGCATAGTATCAAATAAAAAAAGTTTTAAAAAATTAGAAATACACATAGTGAAAGCATTACAGGTCCTACCTTACAGTGGTCTGTTGATTACATTGACCTTAAGTAAAGGGCTTGACAGATACCTAACTTATAACTCTGTTTTCAAAGAATAGAACAGGGAATTAAAAAGCTAATTTTCTTTAATTTTATTTTTAATTTTTTAACATTTGCATCCAAACTAGGTAGCTTATAGTGAAACAATGATTTCAAGAGTAGATTCCTTAATGTCCCTTACCCATTTAGCCCATCCTCCCTCCCACAACCCCTCCAGTAACCCTCAGTTTGTTCTGTATATTTATGAGTCTCTTCTGTTTTATCTCCTTCCCTGTTTTTATATTGTTTTTGCTTCCCTTCCCTTGTGTTCATCTGTTCTGTATCTTAAAGTCCTCATATGAGTGAGGTCGTAGGATTTTTGTCTTTCTCTGACTAATTTCACTTAGCATAATACCCTCCAGTTCCATCCATGGAGTTGCAAATGGCAAGATTTCATTCTTTTTCATTGCCAAGTAATACTCCATTGTATATATAGACCATCTCTTGTTTATCCATTCATCCATCGATGGACATTGGGGCTCTTTCCATACTTTGGCTATTGTTGATAGCTCTGCTATAAACATGGGGGTACATGTGTCCCTTCGAAACAGCACACCTATATCCCTTGGATAAATGCCTAGTAGTGCAATTGCTGGGTCGTAGGGTAGTTCTAGTTTTAGTTTTTTGAGGAACCTCCATACTGTTTTCCAGAGTGGCTGCACCAGCTTGCCTTCCCACCAGCAATGCAAAAGAGATCCTCTTTTTCCACATCCTCAAAAACATCTGTTGTTTCCTGAGTTAATATTAGCCATTCTGACAGGTGTGAGGTGGTATCTCATTGTGGTTTTGATTTGTATTTCCCTGATGATGAGTGATGGTGAGCATTTTGTCATGTGTCAGTTGGCCATCTGGATGTCTTCTTTGGAGAAATGTCTCTTCATGTCTTTTGCACATTTGCTGGATTATTTGTTTTTTGGGTGTTGAGTTGGAGAAGTTCTTTATAGATTTTGGATACTAACCCTTTATCTGATATGTCATTTGCAAATATCTTCTCCCATTCTGTCGGTTGCCTTTCAGTTTTGCTGATTGTTTCCGTTGCTGTGCAGAAGCTTTTTGTTTTGATGAGATCCCAGTAGTTCATTTTTGCTTTGGTTTCCCTTGCCTCCAGAGATGTGTTGAGTAAGAAGTTGCTGTGGGCAAGATCAAAGAGGTTTTTGCCTGCTTTCTCCTCGAGGATTTTGATGGCTTCCTGTCTTACATTGAGGTCTTTCATCCATTTTGAGTTTATTTTTGTGTATGGTGTCAGAAAGTGGCCCAGGTTCATTCTTCTGCATGTCACTGTCCAGTTTTCCCAGCACCACTTCCTGAAGAGACTGTCTTTACTCCACTGGATATTCTTTCCTGCTTTGTCAAAGATTAGTTGTCTGTGGGTCCATTTCTGGGTTCTCTATTCTGTTCCATTGATCTGAGTGTCTGTTCTTGTGGCAGTACCATACTGTCTGGATGATGACAGCTTTGGAGTATAGCTTGAAGTCTGGGATTGTGATGCCTCCTGCTTTGGTTTTCTTTTTCAAGATTGCTTTGGCTATTCGGGGCCTTTTCTGGTTCCATACCAATTTTAGGATTATTTGTTAGAGCTCTGTGAAGAATACTGGTGTTATTTTGGTAGGGATTGCATTGAATATGTAGATTGCTTTGGGTAGTATTGACATTTTAACAATATTTGTTCTTCCTAACCAGGAGCGTGGAATATTTTTCCATTTTTTTTTTGTGTGTGTGTGTCTTATTCAATTTCTTTCATAAGCTTTCTATACTTTTTTTTTTTAATTTTTTTTTCAACGTTTATTTATTTTTGGGACAGAGAGAAACAGAGCATGAATGGGGGAGGGGCAGAGAGAGAGGGAGACACAGAATCAGAAACAGGCTCCAGGCTCTGAGCCATCAGCCCAGAGCCCGACGCGGGGCTCGAACTCACGGACCGCGAGATCGTGACCTGGCTGAAGTCGGAGGCTTAACCGACTGCGCCACCCAGGCGCCCCAGGCTTTCTATACTTTTAAGTGTATAGATTTTTCATCTCTTTGGTTAGATTTATTCCTAGGTATTTTATGGTTTTTTTGTGCAACTGTAAATGGGATCAATTCCTTAATTTCTCTTTCTGTTGCTTCATTGTTGGTGTATAGGAATGCAACCGATTTCTGTGCATTGATTTTATATCCTGCAACTTTGCTGAATTCATGAATCAATTCTAGCAGTTTTTTGGTGGAATCTTTTGGGTTTTCCATATAGAGTATCCTGTCATCTGCGAGGAGTGAAAGTTTGACCTCCTCCTGGCCGATTTGGATGCCTTTTATTTCTTTGTGTTGTCTGATTGCAGAGGCTAAGACTTCCAAAACTGTGTTGAATGAGAGTGGCAAGACTGGATATCCCTGTCTTGTTCCTGACCTTAGGGGGAAAGCTCTCAGTTTTTCCTCATTGAGGATGATATTAACATTGGGTTGTTCATATATGGCTTTTATGATCTCGAGGTATGCTCCTTCTATCCCTACTTTCCTGAGGGTTTTTATCAAGAAAGGATGCTATATTTTGTCAAATGCTTTCTCTGCATCTTTTGAGAGGATTATATATTTCTTGTCCTTTCTTTTATTGATGTGATGAATCACGTTAATTGTTTTGCGGATATTGAACCAGCCCTGCATCCCAAGTATAAATCCCACTTGGTCGTGGTGAATAATTTTTTTTAATGTATTGTTGGAGTTGTTTGGCTAATAGCTTGTTGAGGATTTTTGCATCCACATTCATCTGAGAAATTGGTCTATAGTTCTCCTTTTTAGTGTGATTTCTGTCTGGTTTTGGAATCAAGGTAATGCTGGCTTCATAGCAAGAGTTTGGAAGTTTTCCTTCCATTTCTATTTTTTGGAACACCTCCAAGAGAGTAGGTGTTAACTCTTCGTTAAATGTTTGGTAGAATTCCTCTGGAAAGCCATCTGGCCATGTACTCTTGTTTTTTGGCAGATTTTTGATTACTAATTTGATTTCCTTACTGGTTATTGGTCTGTTCAGATTTCCACTTCTTCCTGTTTCAGTTTTGGTAGTGTATATGTTTCTAGGAATTTGTCCATGTCTTCCAGATTGCCCATTTTATTGGCATTAATTGCTCATAATATTCTCTTACTGTTTGAATTTCTGTTGTGTTGGTTGTAATTTCTACTCTTTCATTCTTGATTTTATTTATTTGTGTCCTTTCCTTTTTCTTTTTGATTAAACTGGCTAGTGGATTATCAATTTTGTTAATTCTTTCAAGGAACCAGCTTCTGGTTTCATTGATCTGTTCTACTGTTTTTTTGGTTTTGATAGCATTAATTTCTGCTCTAATCTTTGTTATTTCCTGTGTTCTTCTGGTTTGTATTTGTTTATATGCTGCAAGCCCCTATTTTGGTTACTTTTTGTTTTCTACAAGTGCTTATTAATGGAGACCATGTCTCATAACCTGCTCAGTTCACTGTGTCCATACTTCTTCCATGGATTGTACTCCTTTGCAGCAAAACTTTGTTCCCAAGCTTGTGGTGCATTTGTAAAAAGTACAAAAAAGGACAAAAATATGCTTGAAAGAAGAAGAAAGGAACACAAGGAACACTAATGGGCATTGGGAAAAAGGCATTTGGAGAAAAATTTATGCCCTCTACAATTATTACCTAAACACTGACAGGATTATGATGGTGGTTAACTTTTCTTTTTATCTCGTATCTTTGTTTCTGAACTGAATATTATCAGCAGAACCATTTTCTGATAAAAACTCACAGAGTCTGTAAATCTCAGGCAAATACAATAGAATTTAAGCTGGAAGAAGCTCTCAAAAATTCACCCTTTTCAGGAACTTTTCAGTTTTCCCAGGTTTTAGCAGGAACTATTTACTTGTCATTGTTGCTAGAATTAGCAGAGCATCATCTGAAACAGACATTTTGCAACAGGAAACTGCTGGTATTTCTTTCCACAAAGACTTTTAACTGTTGCTTTTGTAATTGTGAGAGTGTGAGTCCATTGTTGATCCAAAGAAAAAGTGCTTTTCATTTTCAGGGACTACACTGTTGTTACCAAGGAGGCAAAAGTCACCCGTTTTGCTTATAATAGAAATATGAGTGTAACTACATCCAGATACTTTTTCATTGAACAAATACTTACAAGGTGTTTCCTGTGTGTCAGGTATTACTAAGCAGATGAGATATATTCATTTTAAAAAAAGCATCCAGGGGCGCCTGGGTGGCGCAGTCGGTTAAGCCTCCGACTTCAGCCAGGTCACGATCTCGCAGTCCGTGAGTTCGAGCCCCGCGTCAGGCTCTGGGCTGATGGCTCAGAACCTGGAGCCTGTTTCCGATTCTGTGTCTCCCTCTCTCTCTGCCCCTCCCCCATTCATGCTCTGTCTCTCTCTGTCCCCAAAATAAATAAATGTTGAAAAAAAAAAAAGCATCCAAAACACTTGACTGAAACCTGTATAAATGAAATAAGCCAAGGGTTAAATGTCAGTTTGTACAATATGTTCTCACATTACCAAACTAGTATATTCTTCCTGAAAGGATAATCAGAATTTGTTTTTCAGCCTAGTCTGCTTCGTAAATAATTCAGTTCTTTAGCAATGCAGTGATCATTGATACAGATGTAAAAATATTGCTACCTAATTCATTCTCTTGGATTAAATGAAACATATCCACATAGTCATTGGTCTTAAGGATTTCCCTATCATATTTTAAATTTATTCTGTTTATGCATATAATGATTTTTTCTTTTGGTTTTCCATGTATTATAACAAGAAAATAAACTTCTTAATTTTCAGGAAGAATACTCTTGTATATATATTTTGTATAAATATTTTTTAAGGACTCTGTTTAACAGCAGTATGTTATGCTTAATAGTCTAGCCCAGTTATTGGATATATATGTAATTTTCCTGATTGGGACTGCTTTAGGTCAGAAGTTCTCCCTTTTTGAAAATGCATTAAGGATTTCTAACAGAAGAGTTCCAAAATTGGTTTTATGTTCCGGCAGAATTTTGCCGACAAAGTAAATCGAGCAAAGGGCTGAAACAGTCATGGCTCCATGAAGCTCAGATGATACTCCTGCAAAATGAGCTTCAATTCAGTTACAGTTACGAGGGAGATTTAGTTTTCTGGCCTTTGGCTCCAGATGATGGACCCCTATAATTAGACTTCAAAGTTCTGCATGTGATTAAATCTGCAGTCCTTTTAATTCTTCTCATCCAAATACATTAGACACATTTTCAACCTCTCTCTATTTGCCTTCAAGCTTTTGTGCTTCTCCTTTTATGTAACCTCAGAACAGTTTAATAGGACATCTATTTTGAGTCCTATAAATATAAATACCTTGGGGATTTTTTTTTATAAATAAGAATTAGTATGATGGCTTCTCTCCTTATATTGTTAATAGGCTGTTAGGCTACTTTAAAAATCTTCTAAGGACTAGAAAGTAGGCATAGAAGAGGAAAACCTTACAGAAGCCTCACTCGAAGAGGAGGTTCTTTGGATAACAAAAGATTAAGATGGCAAAGGGTCCTGCTGAAATTAGAAAGAGACAAAGCCAATAAAATGTTTTTCTGTTAGGTATAGCCCTTGGCATGTTGTAGATGCTTGGGAGATGTGCATATAGTTATAATTATAGTTGGGATGTTATAATTACAGATAATTATGTAATGATTACATAATTTAAGATGATAACAAAAAGTAGTCACTTATATTAAGATTTTTCCTGGGGAGGTCTCCATTTGTAACATATCTTTTTTATTTTTTATGTAATACTGATTTTGAAAGAATATGTGCTTAATAAAAGCAAAGGTAAATTAAGTAAAAATAAAATTGTGCATTCTATGCATATACATAGATACATGCTTCTTTTCCCTTTGATCATGGTAAAATATACATGCAAAATGGATCATTGTAGCTGCTTCTAAGTATACAGCTTGGTGGCATGAAATACATTGTTATTGTATCACATTGTTGTATCCCCTCCACCTCTAGAACTTTTTCAGCTTCTCAGACTGAAGGTATGTACCTGTAATTCCCCATCTCCCGCTATGATCAGCCCCTGGTAACCTTTGTCGTCTCTCCCTCTGTGAAATTGACTAAGTACCCAATGTAAGTGGAGTGATAGAATATTTGTTCTGGGTCGCCTGGGTGGCTCAGTCGGCTAGGTGTCTGACTTTGGCTCAGGTCACGATCTCACCGTTCATGGGTTCAAGCCCGCATCCGGCTCTGGGCTGACAGCTCAGAGCCTGGAGCCTGCTTCAGATTCTGTCTCCCTCTCTCTCTGCCCCTCCCCTCCTTGCACTCTGTCTCTCTCTCTCAAAAATAAAATAAACATTAAAAAAAAAAGAATATTTGTTCTGTTGACTGGTTTATTTTGCTTAGTAGAATGGCTTCAGGGATCATTTATGTTGTAGCATGTATCAGAACTCCTTTCCTTTTCAAGACTGAATAGTATTCCATTGCATGCATATACCACATTTTGCTTCCCCATTCTTGCATTGATGGATGTTTCCTTTGCTTCCACCGTTTGTCTCTTGTGTAAAATGCTGCTGTGAACATTGATGTCCAAATATCTATTTGAGTCCCAGTTTTGGGGGAGTATCTACCCAGCAGTGGAATTTCTGGGTGATATAGAATTGCTGTTTTCAAGCTTTTGGGAACGACTGTATTCTTTGCTATAGTGGTTGCACCAATTTACATTCCAACCAGCAGTGCTCAAGGTTTCCATTTTCTCCACCTCCTTGCTCACACTTGTTGTTTTCTTTATTTTCTGTTGACAAACAATGATCTTAGTGTGAAGTGGTATCTCAGTGTGGATTTGATTTGCATGTTGCCAAGGATTAGTTATTTTACTCAGTTGTTCAGCATACTATTATTGATAGTACCGTCTTACAGTGATTTTTTTTCTTAAAGTCAGTAGTACTAGTCTCTTTTTGTTTTGTTTTGCTTTTATTTGGTTTGACACTTCTTCTGCTTTTTTCTTTTTTTGGTTTGTCAGTCTGACCAGAAGTTTGTCACTTTTGCTGAGTCCTCTGAAGGATCAAGTCTTGCTTTTATTGAGTTTCTCCATTGATTTTCTTTTTTCTGTTGTTTTTTTTTTTATCTCTGCTCTAATCTTAATTATTTCTTTCCTTTTGTCACTTTGGGTTTAGTTTTTCTTCATTTTCTAATTCCTTAAGGTGTAAAGCTAGATGGTTGAGTTGTAATCTTTTTTTATGTAAGAATATATAGCAATGAACTTCAGTTTTAATAGCACTTTTGCTGAATCTCATAAATTTTGCTGTTAATTTTCATATTTATTTTTCACAAGGAAAATTTTCCCATATAAATTCTTCTTTGATCTACCTGTTGAGAGTATGTTAATACCCAAAAATTGGTAGATTTTTAAGGTTTTTTTTTCTGCTATTGATTTCCTTTTTTATTGAAGTATAATAGACACACAATATCCTATTACTTTCAGGGATACATCATAGTGATTTCTTATTTTTATGCATCGTGAAATAATCTGCATGATAAGTCTAGTTACCATCTGTCAACATAAAAAGTTATTATATGTTGACTATATTTCCTATGCTGTGCATTACATTGCTCTGACTTACTTTATAACTGGAAGTTTGAATCTCTTAATCCACATCACCTGTTTCACTGGTCCCCCAGCCAACTCCCCTGTTAAACAGCAGTTTATTTTCTGTATCTATGAGTCCCATTCTGTTTTCTTTAGTTTGATATGTGGCTTCTATCCATCAATATTCTTTGTCCACTCATCTATCAATGGACACTTTAGGCAGCTTCCATATCTTGGCTATTGTAAATTACGCTACCCTGAACATAGCGCTGCATCTATCCCTTTGGGTTGGTGTTTTCATTTTCTTTAGATAACTACCCATAAGTGGAATTGTATGGTATTTCTAATTTTAATATTTTGAAGAATTTTTAATATTTTAATATTTTGAAGAATTTTTTGAAGAATTTTGCCATAGTGGCTGCATTCCCATCAACAGTGTACAAGGTTTCCCCTTTCTCCACTTCTGCACTATCACTCTTATTTTCATATTGTTTTTTTGATGATAGTCAATATGAACAGTGTGAGGTAATATCTCATTGAGGTTTTGATTGCATTTGCCTAATTAGTGATGCTGAGCATCTTTTCTTGTATCTCTTGGCCATCTGTATGTTATCACTGGCAAAATGTATATTCAGATCCTCTACCCATGTTTTAAACAGATCATTTATTTATTTAGGTGATGTACGAGTTTTCTTCTTTATATATTTTGAATATTAACCTCTTATTGGATATATTATTTGCAAATACCTTTCCTATCGATTAGATTACTTTTTAGTTTTGTTGATGGTTTCCTTTGCTGTGCAGACTTAGTGGTTAATTCCATTTGTTTGTTGTAGTTTCGTTGCCTTTGCTGGAGGAGACTAGTCCAAAAGTATGCTTAAGACTGATAGGAAAGACCTTACTGCCTATGTTTTCTTCTAGGAGTATTATGGTTTTGAGTTTTACGTTCAAATCTATAATTCTACTTTGAATTGTCTTTTGTGTATAGCATAAGACAGGGGTCCAATTTCATCCTTTTGCATGTTGCTGCTCACTTTTTCCAGAACCATTTATTGAAGAGAATTTTTTCCCCCTCATGGTATATTTTTGCCTCTTTTGGCAAAAATATTGAACAATAATGTCAGTATATTTCTGGGCTCTCTTTTTTTTTCAATTTTTTAAAAAATTTTTATTCATTTTTTGAGAGAGAGAGACAGGACATGAATAGGGGAATGCAGAGAGAGAGAGAGAGGAAGACACAGAATCCAAAGCAGGCTCCAGGCTCTGAGCTGTCAGCACAGAGCCCAATACAGGGCTCACACTCACGAACCACGAGATCATGACCTGGCCAAAGTCAGAGGCTTAACCATCTGAGCCACCCAGGTGCCCCTGGTCTCTTCTGTACCTTTCATCTATGTGTTTCCATGCCAGCAGTGTGCCATTTTTATTACTATAGCTGTGTAATATAATATGAATCTCAGAGCATGATAATTCCAGGTTTGTTCTTTTTTCTTATGATTGTTTTGGCTTTCAGGACCTTCTGTCCCAAACAAATTTTAGAATTATTTGTTCTAGTCCTATGAAAAGTACCATTGGAATTTTGATGAGGATTGTATTGAGTCTATAGATTGCTTTGGGTGTTATGGACATTTTAACAGTATTCTTTCAATCCATTTTTTGGTGTCTTCTTCAATTTCTTTTGTCATTATCATAGACTTTTCAGAGTACAGGTCTTTTACCTACTTGGTTAAATTTATTTTAAGCTATTTTGTTCTTTGCACTTGTAGATGTGATTTATTTTTTAAATAGGCTCATGCCCAGCATGGAGCCCATTACAGGGATTGAATTCACAACCCTGATAACAAGACCTGGGCTGAGATCAAGAACCACTCAGGCACCCCAAGGGATTTTTTAAAATTTCTATTCCTTATAGCTTGTTGTTAGTGTATAAAAATTCAATGAATATTTGTACATTTTGTATCCTGCGACTTTACAATTTTGTTAGTTTTAATAGTTTTATTGGTGGAGTCGTTAGGATTTTGTATACATAGTATTGTGTTGATTGCAAATAGTGACAGTTTTGCTTCTCCCTTCCCATATTGGATGCTTCTTATTTCCTTTTTCTTGCCTAATTGCTGTGGCTAGGACTTCCAATACAGTGTTGAATAAAGATGGTGACATTAGGCATCCTTGTCTTTTTACTGATCTTAGAGGAAAGGCTTTGAGCTTTTCACCATTGAGTGTGATATTAGCTATGGATTTGTCATATACAGCCCTATTATGCTGAGGGATATTCTTTCTATACCCACTGTGTTGGGGTTTTTATTGTAAATGGATTGACATTGAATCTAGTAAAATGCCTTTTTCTACATCATTTGAGATGATCCTAAAATTTTTATTCTTTGACATGAAATGGTGTATCATATTGATTTGTGTATTGAACCAATCTTGGATTCCTAGAATAAATTCCACTTGATCATGGTGTTGAAACCTTTTAACGTATTGTTGAATTTGGTTTACTAATATTTTGGTGAGAATTTTTGCATCTCTGTTTTTCTATTATATTGGCCTATAATTTCCTTCTTCTGTTTCTTTCTTTTTTTGTGGTGTTCATATCTGTTTTTATATGATACCAGGAAATGTTAGCCTTGTAAAAAAAAAAAAAGGTTGGAAGAGTTCCTTTCTCTTTAATTTTTTGAAATACTTTGAGATGAATGGGTACTAAATCTTTCATTTGTCCTTAAACCTATAGTCATTCTTTTGTAGACAACTTGTACTTGGGTCCTGCTTTTTTATTCATTCTAATTTATGTCTTTTGACAGTTTAATCCCTTTACATTTAAAATAAATACTGATACAGAAGTATTTTTTATTGCCACTTTGTTTTCTGTATATTATACAACATTTTTGTCCCTCATTCTTTTACCACCTACTTTCGTGCTTTTAATTTTTTTTATTGACACATTTTGATTCCCTTCAAATTTCCTTTTGAGTACATTATATAGATTTTGTCTTTGGTTCCCATAGGGATTATATATTATGTCCTAACGTTACAGCAATCTCCTTTACACTGATACCAAGTAAATTTTGATCACTTACAAAACTCCTTTACAACTCTGCATGCCTTACTTTGTCATTGATGTCACAATATATTCCAGGTACCCATTAACATAAAGCTATATTTAGTTGTATGCTTTTTAATTTATTAATTTAAATTTTTTTAATGTTTATTTATTTTTGAGAGAAAGACAGAGCATGAGGTGTGGAGGGGCAGAGATAGAGGGAGACACAGAATCTGAAGCAGGTTCTAGGCTCTGAGCTGTCAGCACAGGGCCCAACGTGGGGCTTGAACTCATGAACCATGAGATCATGACCTGAGGCGAAGTCGGATGCTCAACCGACTGAGCCACCCAGGTGCCCCATAGGCTTTTTTTTATCCTATAGAAAATTTAAAAAGGAGTTTCAATATTATAATACTGGTTTCTGTATTTATGAGTACATTTTATGTTTTATATGCTTTGTATTGCATTCTGTCATCATTTCATTTCAGTTTGAAGTCTTGAGCATTTTTTTGAAGACAGGTCTAGCAGTGATGAATTACCTCAGCTTTTGTATCTTTTGGAGTGTTGAGTTCTTAATTTTGAAGAATAGTTTTTGTTGTATGTAGAATTCTTGGTTAAAAATGTTTTTTTTTTCTTTTTTCTTTTGCAGTATTTTAAATATAACCTCTTATTGTCTTCTGGTAAGATAATTTTCTGCAGGATTCCTTGTATGGGAAGTATATCCTACAAAATCTCCACTGGTCATGGTTCTCTAGAGAGACCGACAACAGACAGAGATTTTGATGTTATGAAATTGGCAAATGAAAAGGCTGCTGGAAGGATGGACACTTAATGAAGAGTAGGTGTTGCACTTCACGTCTAACGGCAGTCTGTTGGCAGAATTTCCTCTTCTTTGAGGGATGTTAATTTTTTTTTTCTTTTAAGGCTTCCAATTGATTGGATGAGCTGTATCAGCACTATAGGGTAATGTGCAGTATTCAAAGTCTACTGATTTAAGTGTCATTCTCATTTAAAAACTACCTGTAGAACAGACTCCAGAGTAATGTTTAACCAAATACCTGGTTAAACATGTCCTAGCCAAGTTGATGCATAAAATTGACCATCACAAGTTCACCCCATGTTAACTTGGTACCCATATACATTTTTTAAGCTATACTTAATTTCTAAATAAAGAGAAAGACAAGGTCATACTTAGACCTAACATGTTAGAACTACCCACTGTCCAACTGAAATTGCAGTAACCCCTTACCCATAAGAGGAAACGAAGTCCTTAGGTGAGATTCACACTTCTCCTTGATAACCTTTATATGATGTAAAGTTAACAATACCTGAATATTATGATATAGGGTCAACACATCTTATGTTATATAAGGGGATAAGAAAAGAAGAAGCCTGAGATATTTGCTATACAAATACAAAAACATATCCAAAATAATATAAGAAATATTTATAATGATTAAAATTGTTGTTTCTGTAACTTGTCATGTGTTTGTAGATGGCATTTATCAGTACCTTCTTACATTACCTATACCATGTATCCATTGCCCTCAGAAAGCACCTTAGCTGGTTGTGGTTCCTTACCTAGTGGTATGATCCAAACTTTTATTCCTGGAGGATGTGGGTCATTAGTAGTCCTGACTAAACTGGATTATTAAACTTTTCCATTTACATGGACATGGTAATATTAAGAGACATCGTAAGGTATCTCTTTTATTCTAGATATAATCTTATTTATCTTGTGCAATAAAATCCAATTCCCTCTTGGTAATTAGCATCAGTTACTTCAGCCAACATAGAAACTCTTCTCTTTTCCTTTTGATTTATAGCATGAAGATTTCTTTAAAAAAATTTTTTTAACATTTATTTATTTTTGGGACAGAGAGAGACAGAGCATGAACGGGGGAGGGGCAGAGAGAGAGGGAGACACAGAATCGGAAACAGGCTCCAGGCTCCGAGCCATCAGCCCAGAGCCCGACGCGGGACTCGAACTCACGGACCGCGAGATCGTGACCTGGCTGAAGTCGGATGCTTAACCGACTGCGCCACCCAGGCGCCCCTATAGCATGAAGATTTCAAAGTGGCCAGGTGACAATCGTAACTCCCAGCTCAATGGGATCATTTTTGTATCTTTTGGTGAAAGCATTCCTCTCCTTAGAATGTAGATTTCTAGGCCAGAAGATTATAAAGTTGCAAGGATAGGGAGCAAACTTTCTGATAGTGGGTCAGTATAGGTAATGGTGGTGCCACTGCCTTTTCCACCCAATTCCTGTACCTGTGAGTCATGGATGTGGGAATGTATCCTATAACATTTAGCATCTGATTGGTCTCTAAAAGTTCCAAGAATAGAGATCATCAAAGGCATCATTCCCTAATGACACCATCCTAATCTAGACAAACCATTAATGTTTGTGTTCCTAGTATTAATACTATAAATTAAATCTTTATTACAGCAAGCATTATTTATTAAAGACATGTCTTATTGTTTTGTTTCAGTCTTACAATCTCTTAAAAATACATCCTTCATGCTGCTATGTTATATATCATCTCTGCTTAAAGTTATGCAATCTCTCTGTTGTACATGATGTAATGGATTTTCTCAGAACTTCTAATCATATACAAAAAATAGCCTCTATCTAAATTAATCCAAAATAGGGCACTATACAAGTGTTAGTGAGAAACCATTCATCAGAATAATTTAGGGCAATGGAATACATTTGCTCAAAATGTGCAAGCAAAGGTTGAAATGTCAAGCTACAAGAAGCACAAAGATACACCTGGGCATTAAAAATCTTTTGTCTTGAGCACCTGTTTCCCACATCTCTGCTTCTGAGGGCTGACTTTGTTTTGATGATACCTTCTTTCATATGGGGTTTGTGTGGTAACCAAAAAATGCTCTTACTTTCAGTCACTGGGCAAAAAGAGTTCTCTTTCAATGCTGGTTCATGGAATCCTACAAAGTGCTCTCTTTTTTTTAATGTTTATTTATTTTTGAGAGAGAATGAGACAGAGACAGAGTGTGAGTGGGGGAAGGGCAGAGAGCAAGGGAAACACAGAATGTGAAGCAGGATCCAGACTCCGAGCTGTCAGCACACAGCCTGACATGGGGCTCGTACTCAAAAAGTGTGAGATATGACTTGAGCTGAAGTCAGGCGCTCAACCACTGAGCCACCCAGGTGCCCCAAAGTGCTCTTAATAGTACTGGCCAGGGTCCTGTGCCAAGGCTGTCTGATTCTTACAGGAACTTCATAATTGCAAGAGGAACAGTTCTCAAATAAAGTGGGGAGGTAGTCCCCAAAGGAGACGGGCCCAAATGATAATTAAAAGAGGAAAACAGTTTTCAGAAATTTTTAATTACTTTTCCTAAAAAAGAACCTTCTGATTTATCCAGGTTTTCTCAGATGTATCAAAGGCTTTTTTCTTTTTAACCTTTGCCAATGCTGATTTCCCCTGCTTGAAGGGCTACCCCATATCACCATTCACATGAACTTCCTATAAAATGTGGTTCAAATCCTTCTCATACAAAATGTTTTCAAGTCGTCTGCAACTTCAGGAACTTAAAATTATTGGGATGAATAATTTTCATTATTTGAAAGGTAGTATATGCTAATTTATGTCCTACTTAAGTTTTTTTTCTAATATTCTCTAATTATGTGAAAATGTAGCCTCATCAATTAAAATAAAGTTTAAACATTTTAGTAACAGTAGTATATATTGAATTTCACAGCAGTCTCTTACTGAAGTGAGAAAAACTACATTCAATTTGTGGGGAACTTTGAGTGTCAGATTTGGAGTTGTAATATGTAAATGTTAAGCGTTTGTATCATTTAAAAAATTTTTTAAACATTTATTCATTTTTGAAAGGCAGAGAGAGACAGAGCATGAATGGGGGAGGGGCAGAGAGATGAGGGAGACACAGAAACAGAAGGGGGCTCCAGGCTCCGAGCTATCAGCACAGAGCCCGACGTGGGGCCTGAACTCACGGACTGCAAGATCATGACCTGAGTCAAAGTCAGCCACTTAACCGACTGATCTACCCAGGCACCCCAAGAGTTTGTGTCATTTTGAAAAACATTTTAATAGAGAAGTTTAATGTTCATAGCTGTACTGAACAGAAGGTACAGAGATTTCCCATAGACCCCCTACCCCACACATGCACAGCTTCTCCATTATCAACACCCCACCAGAGTGGTATATATTTTATAACTAATGAACCTACTGTATTAAATTCTAAATTGAAAGTCAATAATAATTAAGTTGAAATGATGTTTTTGCAAGATGAAAGTGGAAGTAATTTTTGTTGACAATTGAAGATATCAGATGTAACAGAAGTCACAAAACTATATTTCTGCAGTCCTATTTTCCTATTTTGAGTTGATTCATTAGAACTTGTCTAATTAACAACAACAACAAAAAAAACTGGTTACTTAGGAGGAGTCAACATGGTAGAGAAGTATGAGGGCCTTAAGTTCCCTTGTCCCTCAAACACAGCACTATTAAGGCCAGAAGATTTGGAATTCCAGGAATATGGGCTACAGAGTGACAGAAACATCTCCAGGTCCCATGGGGATAGCTTGGTGGGCCATAGGTATGGGGTTACAAATTGGGAGAGATAAAACAGGTCACATAGGCATGGATGGGAGTGGTCCCCTTCTGCGGAGAGACAAAAGGAAGAGAAAGAGAGGCTGTGGAAAAGTAGGATTGTGTTTGGGCAAAACAAAAATCACAAACCGGATAATGGGAAAAGTGGAGAAAGAACCAACTTCTAATTCGTTCCAGGGTGCAGGACTTTGGACTGGGGCTGGCGTGCCTGTACACATGCCTGGGGAGGAAGGGAGCCAGCCCTGGGCTTAGTAGCTAGCTCAGAGGCACAGATGGAGAGAGCATTCCCCTCCTTGAGTGCTATGGGGAGAAGGCATATAGCCACTCCAAGGACAAAAGGCCCTTTGTCATCTGGCTGGCAGAATGGGTGTACCCCAGAAATGGGGTGTGCAGAGCAGAACCCTTAAGACTTTGGGGTTTGAATCCCAGCCCAGCACCTGGGAGGTGCAGAAGACTGTGAAGTGGGACAAACTGGCCTGCTCATGCCCACAGTGCACTGTGAGGAGCCAGAGGCCCTTTTTCAGTGAGGCAGGGTGGCACTTTCCTGGAACTGAGGCATGCAGAATGGGATCCTTTATGACACTGAACAAACTGCCTGCTTGCACCTGTGCAGCCCTATGAGGATGGCCTGAACAGAGTGGCTGGGACACCTGGTCTGGGGTGGGTGGGGAACTGGGGTGTCGCCATTTTTCTTTCCATCACCAAGGTGGGGCTTCAGGGAACAGGATAGTGGCCCCCAGTGGAGGCGGGACCCGCCTAGCCAAACCACAAAACCATGCCCCTCCATGCCTGGTAACTGCATATCTAACAGAACAAGATTAACACTGACCAAACCAGACAGCCCCTCCTCCAGACCAGCGCAGGCACTGGTTCCACGGCACCGTCAGATATCAGTCCAGTGGTTTTGCATTTTCTGATTTGATTCTTGATCAAGTCTTATTATATATATAATTTTTTTTCCTTTCTTCCTCTTATTCCCTTCTCTATTCTGGTTGTTGGTTTGTTTAAACAGACATTTCGATCTATTCTTTTTACACTTCTTCTGTATCTCCCTCTTTATTTTGTGCATGCCCCCCCCCCCCCCTCTCTCTCTCTGTGTGTGTGTGTTAAGCCATTTAGTTTCTCTGATTCTCTGACTGGTCAGTTTTTTTTTTCTTTTTCCTCTCCCCTGTCATTTCTCTCTTAGTATGGGATAAGGCTTCTACCACTCTTTTTAAAACTTACCAGGTTTACTTCAATGAACAAATCAAAGCACACCTTGTGGAAGGTCCAAACTACCACTATGAGTAGGGAGATAAAGTAACCAGGGTTACAACAACAGAGAACATGCAACATCCACTAAAAACACCTACTGAAGGGCCAGACCCTGGACAGCATATGACCTCTTTTTTGATAGAGTAATGCTCACAGGTGCAGGACACATAGCAAGCTATGAAAACAAGTAAAGGACAGAAAACTAGCCAAAATGATGAAATGTAAGAATTCTCCTCAAAAGAAATTACAGGAAGAAATGACAGCTAGAGAATTGCTCAAAACAGATATAAACAATATATCTGATCAAGAATTTAGGATACTAGTCATAAGATTAATAGTTGGGCTTGAAATAAAGCAAAGAAAACAGGAAAGAATCTATTTTTGCAGAGATCAAGGAACTAAGAAATATTCATGACAAATTAAATGTTGTATATGAGGTGCAAAATTAACTACATGCAGTGATAGCAAGGATGGAGGAAGCAGAGGGAGGATAAGTTAAATAGAAGATAAAATTATGGAAAATGATAAAGCCGAGAAATAGATAAGAAAATACTAGACCACAATGGGAGAATTAGAGAACCAAGTGATTCAATGAAACATAATAATACCCATATCATAAGAATTCCAAAGAAGAGAGAGAGAATGGGGTAGAAGGTTTACTTGAACAAATTATAGCTGAAAACTTCCCTAACCTGGGGAGGGAAACAGACATCCAAATCCAATGGCACAGAGAACTCCCTTCAGATTTAACAAGAATAGGTCTTCACCATGGCATATCGTAGTGAAACTGACAAAATAAAAAGATAAAGACAGAATTCTGAAAGCAGCTAGGGACAAATGGGCCTTCACCTACCAGGGTAGATACATGAGAGTAGTAGCAGACCTGTCCGCTGAAACTTTGCAGGCCAGAAGGGAGTGGCAAGAAATATTCAATGTGTTGAATAGGAAAAATATGCAGCCAAGAATCCTTTATCCAGCAAGGCTGTCATTCAGAATAGAAGGAGAGATAAAGGCTTTCACAGACAAACAAAACCTGAAGTAGTTCATGACCACTAACCACCCCCCCCCCCAAGGGGGACTCTGTGAGTGGAATGCTGCAAAGCCTACAAAGGACCAGAGATATCAACACAAGCATGTCACCTACAGATAGCACAATGACACTAG
This sequence comes from Herpailurus yagouaroundi, assembly GCF_014898765.1. NCBI lineage: Eukaryota > Metazoa > Chordata > Mammalia > Carnivora > Felidae > Herpailurus > Herpailurus yagouaroundi. The sequence continues at coordinate 8,962,676 of NW_024412412.1, forward strand.
ACCCATATCTTTCAATAATAACTCTGAATGTAAATGCACTAAATTCTCTAATTAAAACACATAGGGCATCAGAATGGATAAAAAACCAAGATCCATCTATGTTCTGTCTACAATAGATTCATTTGACACCTGAGGACATCTTCTGATTGAAAGTGAGGGGATGGAGAACCATCTATCATGCTCCTGGAAGTCAAAAGAAAGCTGGAGTAGCCATACTTGTATCAGACAAGCTAGATTTTAAACTAAAGGTTGTAACAAGAGATAAAGAAGGGCATTCTATCATAATTGCGGGGTCTGTCCATCAAGAAGAGGTAACAAATGTAGATGTTTATTCCCCCAACTTGAAAGCACCCAAATATATAAATCAATTAATGACAAACATAAGTAATCTTCTTCATAAGAAGATAAGGCAATTGCAGGGGACTTTAATATGGCACTTACAACAATGAACAGATGATCTAGGCAGAAAACCAATAAAGAAACAATGGCTTTGAATGATACACTGGACCAGATGGACTTGACAGATATATTCAGAATTTTTCATCCAAAAGCAGCAGAATACACATTCTTTTAGAGTGCACATGGAACATTCTCCAAGATAGATAACATACTGGGTCACAAAACAGCCCTCAATAAATATAAAATAATTGAGATCATACCATGCCTATTTTCATATCACAGTGCTATGAAACTTGAAATCAACCATAAGAAAAAATTTGGAAAGCCTCTAAATGCATGGAGGTTAAATAACATCCTAGTAAAGAAGGAATGGCTCAACCAGGCAACTAATTAAAGAAGAAATTAAAAAATATATGAAAGCAAATGAAATGAAAACATGACAGTCCAAACCCTTTGGGTTGCATCAAGTGTAGTCCTAAGAGGAAAATACATTGCAGTCCAGATCATCTCAAGAAACAAAAATCCCAAATATAAAACCTAACTTCACATCTAAAGGAACCAGAAGCAGAGCAGCAAAGAAACCCCAAAGTCAGTACAAGAAGAGAAATAGTAAAGATTAGAGCAGAAATAAACAATATGGAATTAAAAAAAAAAAACACAGTAAAACACATCAGTGAATCTAAGAGCTGTTTTTTTAAGAGAATAAACAAAATTGATACACACCTAGCCAGACTTCTCAACAATGAAAGTAAGAACCCAAATAGATAAAAATAATGAATGAAAGAGGAGAGATCACAACCAACACCACAGAAATATAAACAATTATTAGAGAATACTATGAAAAATTATATGCCAACAAACTGGAAAACCTGGAAGAAATGAACAAATTCCTAGAAATGTACACACCACCAAACTCAAAGGGAAGAAATAAAAAATTTGAATAGACCCATAATCAGTGAAGAAATTGAATCAGTTATCAAATCTCTTCCATAAAATAAGAGTCCTGGGCCAAATGGCTTCCCCTGGGAATTCTACCAGACGTTTAAAGCTGAGTTAATACCTATTCTTCTCAAGCTGATCCAAAAAATAGAAACAGAAGGAATGCTAATGGTCTCATTCTATGAAGCCAGCATTGCCTTGATTTCCAAACCAGAGAGAGACACCACTAAAAAGGAGAATTACAGGCCAATATCCCTGATGAACATGGATGCAAAAATTCTCAACAAGATACTAGCAAATCGAATTCAACGGTATATGATAATAATCATTGACCATGACCAAGTGGAATTCATTACAGGGCTGCAGGGCTGGTTCAGTATTCACAAATCAACCAATGTGGTACACCACATTAACAGAAGAAAGCATAAGAAACAAATGATCCTGTCAATAGATGCAGAAAAAGCATCTCACAAAATGTAAAGTCCTTTCTTAATAGAAACCCTCAAGAAAGTCAGTATAGAAGGCACATACCTTAACATCATAAAAGCCGTATATATAAGAGCCCAAATCTAATATCCTCAATGGGAAAAAACTGAAAGCTTTCCTCCTGAGATCATGAACATGACAGGGATGTCCACTCTCATCACTGTTGTTTAACATAGTGTTGGAAGTCCTAGTCTCAGAAATCAGACAACAAAATTAAATAAAAGGCATCTAAACTGGCAAAGAAGAAGTCAAACTTTTACTTTATGCAGATGACATGATACTCTACATGTAAAACCTGAAAGACTCCACCAAAGAGCAGCTAGAACTGAAACATGAATTCAGCAAAGTTGCAGGACATGAAATCAATGCACACAAATCATTTTCATTTCTATACACCAATAATGAAGCAACACAGAGAAATCAAGGAATCAATCCCATTTACAATTGCACCAAGAACCATAAAATACCTAGGAATAAACCTAAACAATGATGTAAAAGATCAGTATGCTAAAAACTATAGAAAACTTATGACAAAAAGTGAAGAAGACACAAAAAATGGAAAAACATTCCATGCTCATGGATTAGAAGAACAATTATTAAAATTTCAACACTACCCAAAGCACTCTACACATACAGTGTATACAACCCCAATCAAAGCAATCCCAATCAAAATTTCACTGACATTCTTCTCAGAGCTAGAGCAAACAATCCTAAAATTTGTATGGAACCACAAAAGACTGAATAGCCAAAGCAATGTTGTAAAAGAAAACCAAAGTGGGACTCATCACAATCTCAGCCTTTAGCCTGTACTAGAAAGCTGTAATCATCAACACAGTATGGTATTGGCACAAAAACAGACACATATACCAATGGAATAGAATAGAGAACTCAGAGTTGAATCCACAAATGTATGGCCAACTAATTTTTGACAAAGCAGTAAAGAGTTTCCAATGGAAAAAAGAGTCTTTTTAGCAAATGGTGCTGGGAAAACTGGACCACTTTCTTATGCCATACACAAAAATAAACTCAAAATGGATGAAATACCTAAATGTGAGACAGGAAACCATCAAAACCCTAGAGAAGAAAGCAGACAACAACTTCTTTGACCTCAGCCACAGCAATTTCTCGCTCGCCATGTCTCCAAAGGCAAGGGAAACAAAAGCAAAAATGAACTATTGGGACCTCATCAAGATAAAAATCTTCTGCACAGCAAGAGACACAATCAACAATCAATGGACTCGGAGAAAATATTTGCAAAAGATATATCAGATAACAGGTTAGTATTCAGTATCTGTAAAGAACTTAGCAAATTCACCACCTGAAAGTCAAACAATCTAGTGAGGAAATGGGCAGAAGACATGAATAGACACTTTTCCAAAGAAAACATCCAGATGGCCAACCAACACATAAAAAGATGCTCAACGTTGTTCATCATCAGGGAAATATGAGTCAAAAGCACATTGAGATACTGCCTCACACCAGTCAGAGTAGCTAAAATTAACTCAGGATACAACATATGTTGGTGATGATGTGGAGAAATGGGAGCCCTCTGGCACTGTTGATGGGAATGCAAACTGGTACAGTCACTCTGGAAAACAGTTGGAGGTTCCCCCCAAAATTAAAAATCAAATTACCCTACGAACCAGCAATATGACTACTAGGAATTTATCCAAAGGATACAGGAATGCTGATTCACAGGGACATATGTACCACAATATTTACAGCAGCACTATCAACAATAACCAAGTTATGGAAAGAGGCCACATGTCCATCATTTGATGAATGGATAAAGAAGATGTTGCTTATATATACAATGGAATACTACTTAGGAATGAGAAAAAATGAAATCTTACATTTGCAACAACATGGATGGAACTGGAGGGTATTATGATAAGTGAAATAAGTTAGAGATAGATGTCATATGTTTTCACTCACAGGTGGAATTTGAGAAACTTAACAGAAGACCATGAAGGAAGGGAAGGGGAAAAAAATAGTTTCAGAGAGGGAGGCAAACCATAAGAGACTTTTAAATACAGAGAAAAAACTGAGGGTTGATGGAGGGCGGGGGAGGGGGGGGGAAATGGGTGATGGGCATTGAGGAGGACACCTTTTGGTATGAGCCCTGGATGCTGTATGTAAGCAATGAATCATGGGAATCTACTTCCGAAGCCAAGAGCACACTGTATACACTGTATGTTAACTAACCTGATAATTAATTATATTGAAAAAAATGTTAATAGCAGAATGCTAGGCATGATCTATACTTCATGTAGGCATTTTGTTTTCATTGAAAAAATTAAAAATGCATTCATTCACCTTTTTTATGGGGGTTCAAGATCTTTTGGCTGGCTATAGTTGCTTTGTATAGAGGCACTTAAATTTTATTGCATAAATATGAATATTTTTAGTGTCACTTTGGTTCCTTTACAGTGAAGCACAAATTCATGTCAATATTTGTAAAGGAAACTGTGTACAGTGTCTTCTCTATTTTTACTTCTTTATAGTCTTTTATTTTTTTAATGTTTTAGTACTTAAATGAAGTTGGAAAAATTATGCAGAGTTTTCTCGTATCTTATGTAACCATAGCGCATTGTGAATATCTGGAAGCTGACGTTGGTGTAATACTGTTAACTCAGAGGTCTTACTTGAGTTTAACCCATTTTTATGCGCACTTTTCCTTTTAATACGTAGTTCTCTGGAATTTCACCACATGTGTAGATTTCTGCAACTATCGCTACAATCAAGATGAAAAACTGTTCCATAAACATGAAGAATCTTAGTCCTGTATATAGCGGCACTTGCTTTTTGTTACATGCATCATAGGATTTATCGTATTTCTCCTGCGCTTATAGTTTTAGTTCCTTTACAGTTTAATCCGAAATTCAATAGTTAAAAAGCAATCTGCCTGTCGTATTTCTGTATTTTCATAACAAAAATATTTTACAGGGGTCTCATATCTACATAGATTTCTGGAAGCGTTCGTTATTTTCACAGAAACACACATTTGATTGATTAAGGAAGGTTTTTGTAAATCACATAATTTCAAAGACAGTTTTACCTGGCATAAACAAAGTGGCCTAGAGAAAGTATAACCCAGGTTAGCTAAGCAAGCAACCAACTGGTGGGAGCTGAAGACACAGGCATGTTCAGAGATTAGGTTGTTGTCTGTAAGCCTTCAGTATCTCATGGGCATTTGCCATCGTGTTTTACAAAGACAAACTGTGCAGTATGCTACCTGGAAGGTCAAGATTAACTCAAATGTGATGATTCACAACAGAATTACAGCAGTATACCTAAAACAAAGAGAAAATTGCAGAGACTCTAAAGGCCAAAGTAGAAAACTCAAAATACAAAGGGTCGCAATGGTGTAAGAACATTATAGCTAAAGAATTCTGAGCACCTGGATGGGTCAGTCGGTTAAGCATCAGACTTTAGCTCAGGTCATGACCTCATGGTTGGTGAGTTCGAGCCCCGCCTCCAGGTCTGTGCTGACAGCTCAGAGCCTGGAGCCTGCTTCAGATTCTGTCTCCCTCTCTCTGCCCCTCGCCCAGTCACACACTGACTCTTTAAAAAACAAAAGCAAAAAAGAATGCCTATTCTATATGAAGACAGTGCCTGCTACAGAGTTCCAGGCATTACTTGCCATTTAAAAGTACAAGCCTAGGGGTGCCTGGGTGGCTCGGGTGTTTAAGTATCCAATTCTTGGTTTTGGCTCAGGTCATGATCTTAGGGTTTCGTGGGTTGAAGCCCAGGCTGATGTAGAGCTTGCTTGGGAATCTCTGTCTCCCTCTCTGTCTGCCTCTCCCCCGCTTGCTCTCTCTCAAAAAACAAATAAAGAATTTTTTTAAATGCAAGCTTATAGAGACAAATCTTCTCATAAATTATGAAATTAGCAAATGTAGTTTTTTTTTTTTTAATTGGGAATCTTCTGATTTTCTCTTTTATGGTGACAGTTTGTTGTTCGATTTGTTTTTGTTTTTAGTATTCACACGGTTCCTGGAAAAAATAACTATGTTCATGCTTGACAAAAAGACGGAAGTATTTTTAAACTCCAGGTTCTTGAATCAAGTCCTGAAATATGGTGTATTGTGCTAGCTGGCATCTCCCCCACCACTCTGATCAGTACTGTGCCCTAAATAACAAGGGGGAGATTGCTTTGGAGAATATGTATTTTAATCTGTCTGCCTATCGTCCTTGGTTGAACATTATTCTCTCCAACACTGTTCCTTGTTTTGGTGCTAGAGATAGTACCTTTTTTTTCAGATAGCTTTGTACCTAGATGAAGTTGTATTTGGAACTTGAAAAGGTTGTGTGGTAAGACTCTGCTATTACAGAAGATTATGATGATCACAGTGGGTTTACCTTGACTGTGAATATGAGCTTTGAAGGGAACAAATAAATGTGGCTTTAAATCTTCTTCTACCAAAAACTTGAGCATGTAATCTTGAAAGTAGTTGGAGTTTTGAAAGCACTTGACCAAGCTATAGAATGCCAAATAATGATGCTTTACAAATGACATCTCAGCACACCTTAAAATGAAACTTGCCAAATTGTCTGAAAACATCAAAATGATAAAACATGAGAAATAGAACTAGCTGATTCCACTGGAACACAGTTGTATCCTCATGAAAAATTAGCGGTATTGTGAATGGTTCCATCGGAAAACAGTAAAAACACATTCACTGTTTCAGAAATGTCAAAGTAGTTCATACTATAAACAATACCATTTATTTTCCCCCTGAGGAAGACCCACCAGAAGTTATTTTTGGAAGAGATTTTACTGATATGGCAAAACTGTTACCGTTACTGAAGTAATGCTACCAACTTCTGTGGTAGCAAACATCTGTACCTATGAAAGAATTAAAACCAATCCACTGAGGGAAGACTATAATGTTAATGATAAACCTCTGAAAATTCTACCAGTTAAAAAGGGTTAGACTAATTAAAAATACTGAATGGACTGAATCAAAGACCGATCTGGCTATGTTTAGCAAACAGACACATAATCTAAAAGAGAAAGAGACAAATCTTTGTGATAGATTGAGTTTTGTGTGGCAAAAGAGAAAGAAAGGGGTCCAGGTGGAGAGGAGAAGAGTTGATTTGGGGAGGATATTGATTTGGGAAAAATATAATAAATCTTATTCAGATAGTTTGACTTGAAAGTAAGGAAAAACATCTAAGTAAACATATAAAAAGTAGAACGCAAATTACAAAGATAAGAGTGAGCTTTTGCTTGAATTCAAGGACAGGATGTTTTAAGTATCAGAAATAATGGCTTATCTACATTAATTTTATCAGGCTACTTTGCTATTGGATATACTATTGAGGACAAATAGCAAACTGAGTTTGACAGGTAAAGGATTACTTTAAAGGAACATAATGTATTGCAAACTTTAAACAGTAAAGACAGTATGTTCTTTTTCATGAATCTTAGGGTATCTAATAATGTTACTTATCTTTGATTTAATAATAGCAATTATAAATTAATGAACGGGTATTGAGCATTTGAGCACTGAGCGCTATTTAATTGACATTATTTTTATTCATAGTGTATTCATGAGATGAACTTGTCCAAGATTAAAAAAAAAAAAGAAGCTGATATGTAGTAAAGATTGGATTCATCTTCAGACACTTGGGATGTAGTAACAAATTTACTTGGATATAGCTATTTCAAAATCCTCACAGGAGGTTAAGATGTATTTATTTTTGCTTCACGTTTCTGAGAACAGTAATTTATTTCACTATATAAATAATAATACGGCCATGAGAAACAAAAGATACTTATTGCATCTGTTCAAAATGAGCTATTTATGTGAAAATAGCCAATTATTTTCTACCCTGCTATCAATGGGGCAATTTTGAAGTGTATACTTTGACTCATATACTTGTATATTTTCTCCTGTCTGTACAATTTTGGCAGAACACGTTGCAAAAACATGGGGCATTGCAGCAAGACACTGAAGTGAATTTTCATGTAACATAGCTGCAGTATGAAAAGTTTAAAGAATCTGCAATGTAAAAACAAAACAAGGTTTTCTGACACTAGTAGTAAATATTTTCCTCCGAGTGTCTCAACTTGGGAGAAAAAAGACACTTAAAAGTTTTAAGAAATAAATACTTCCTAATAATATTCGTTTTTCAGCTTGGATCTAATGACGCACGATCACATTCTAAGAAACAGGGTAAGCTTTTACAGATATAAATGTTTCCATTACATTTCTGATAATTTGCCTAAAGATATAATACATGAACTTTTACCGCAAACTTGTGTAGAAATTGTAATTATCATAAACTACAAAAATAGAAAATATACAATCGTTTGTATTCGTTTTTGTGCTTCATTTAGAATGAAAAGCTATCTTATGTATACAGGTAAACCATACCTGTATTATAAAGGCAGATGTATTTCCCCAGATTAATGCCATTTTTGAAATTGTATAGAAATGAAGGGCAAATGCTATTTTTGACATCGGTAGTGAGTATCCAGAAAGACAAACATTAGAGAAAAAATCATTTTTAGAGATTTGGAGATTACCTATAGACATTTAGAATTGAGTAGCCCGTATACATTTTTCCTTCAATACCACATGTATAGAGTTCACTATCGCCGTACATGATTTCAAGTTATTTGAGTCTTATTTTACATTAACTGCAAAAAGGTCAGCACAAATCTGATGGAATTTGATATTTATGTGAAATGAACAACATTCAATTAATTCAGTGCTGCTGCGGGCCATAGAAGTACTTAAATAGGGCAGTGGAGAGAAAGAAGACCAATAATCAGATAAGCAGAGAGCTCTAATTAAAGATGTAAAGCAAGGTGAACACAGGTCATAGTACTGGGGTTAGAAGAGATAACAAGTGTCTACAGAAAGAAACCTAGGGGCAACAAACAGAAAAGCAGGTGAGGCAAGTGATGTCCCATTTGCTATTGCTCATTAACAAGCCATCCCAGAATGAAGTGGTGAGGTAACCATTGTGTCAAGTTCTCAGATGGTGTGGGTCTAGAATTCAGCTAGGGCACAGAGTAAGCGATTTGTTTCTGGCACATGTGTGGGTTCCAACAAAGTGAAACATTTAGTTTGATAACTAGGTAAACCCCAGGCACGCCAGGACGGGTTGAATAGTAGAAAAACATGGGAGACTAGACATTTTGTTGTCACCATTGCTGTCGATTTATAACATCATGTTAGAAAAGTTACCACTTTCAGAGACTAGGGCAAAGAAATTGTGCTCGATTATCTGGTTTAGTGGAATACTGTTGTACTGGCTGATCGTGATATGTTTTAATAGGTTTTAATAGACATTTATCACTCTCTGAAACTACCACATCAAACCTTACTTATCTTTGATCGATGGAGGTTAATGCAGCCTCAATTATGGATTAACATATTCAAAAAATATGATACAACATAAGCTTTACACTAACACTGGATTAATGGATTAATTCATTAATTAAATCCTAAGTATCTTAGTATTTTTGATGTTGTAAATGAATTTCTAGAACAAAATTTTTGAGGGTTCATTGCTAGGATATAGAAACACAGTGAATTTTTGTTTATTGATCTTAGGTGCTACAACCTTGATATACTCATACATTTGCTTTAATGATTTTGTGTGTGGATTCCTTTGGATTTATTTATAAGAATATGTTATCTATGAAAGGAGACACTTTTTTTTTTAATCAACATAGACTCCGTTTTTCACGCCCTCACGTTCTAGCTACAACCTTCAATATGATATTGAATACAAAAGAAAGGGTGGGATGCCTGGGTGGCTCAGTTGGTTAAGCATCTGACTCTGGATTTCTGTTCAGGTCATAATCTTATGGTTTGTGAAATCAGGTCCCAAGTTGGGCTCCATGCTGGTGGCATGGAGCCTGCTTGGGATCCTCTCTCTGCCCCTCTCCTGTTTGTGTACATGAGCTTTCTCTCTCCTTCAAAAATTAATAAAGTAAAATAAAATAAAAAGAAATGACAGGGGTGGGTATCCTGATTTTGTTCATGCTCTTACAGGGAAAGCTTTCAGTTTTTACCATTATTTTACAATAGTTTGTAATGAATTGTTGTTGATTTTCCTTTAAATGGTAGAATTCACCTGTGAAGCCATGTGATGTAGATTTATTCGGATTGGCTATTTCTTCTTGAGTCTCTTCAAGCAGTTATGTTTCTAGCATTTGTCTGTTTCATTTAAGGAATCTAATTTATTGGCAGGCCGTTGTTCACAGTATTCTTTGATAATCCTTTTTGTGTTTGTAGCATTGGTAATAATGATCTCTCCTTGATTCCTGATTTTGGTAACTCAAGTCTTTTTTCTTATTGTTATCTACATAAAGTGTTTTCAATTTTGTTTTATTCAAATAGTCCAGTTTTAGTTTTGTTGATTTTTCCATTGTTTTTCTATTCTTTATTTATTTGCTTTCACTGCAATATTTATTATATCCTTCTCGTTCCTGATTTTGTTTGCTGTTTTCTGTTAGGGTAGAAACTAGGTTATTGATTTGGGATTTTTCTTAACATAGACTTCTATAGCTACAAATTCCTTCCAAGGATTGCTTCAGCTACATGTCATAAAGTTTGGTGTATTATTTATAGTTCCCTCATTTCAAGGTATTTTTCAATTTCTTCTATGATTTCTTTCCTGACTTATTTAAAATTCTACATATTTCTACATATTTATAAATTTTATGTGTTTTCTTTGGTTTTTCAATTTAAATTTCATTCCATTTTGCTAGAGAATGTATGTTGTGTGATTTTAAGTCTTAAAAATTCAGATTTGTTTTATGGCCTAGCATATAGATGTACTGGAAATGTTCTATGTGCATTTGAGAAAAATATATATTGTGTGATTCTGGGCTGGGTAGGCTGCACTTGTTTGCTAGGCCTAGTTGGTTTATAGTATTGTTTAAATTTTCTATACTTTTATGGATTTCCTGTGTAGTTTTATTCTTTATTGAAAAGGGTTTTTGATGTGTCCAACTGTTACTACTTCTCTATTTCTTATATCAATATAAAATGTGTCTCTTTGCCTCTAGAAACAACTTTGGTCTTAAAATCTATTTTGTAGGGTATTACTTTGTATGGTATATATTTCTATTTTTATTTTCAATCTGTATCTTGGTCTAAAGTGTGTCTGCTGTGGACAGCAAATAGTCCAATCATTTTAAGAATACATTGTACACATATCTCTATTTTAATTTCAGTGTCTTAATCATTTGTGTTTAATGTAACTGCCAATAAAATGGCACTTACACCTCCCATTCTGCTGTTTTCCTGTTACATCTTTTTGTTTGAGTTAAATATTTTCCATTGGACAATTTAATCCCCCTGTTCGTTCATTTTCTTTCTTTCTTTCTTTCTTTCTTTCTTTCTTTCTTTCTTTCTTTCTTTCTTTCTTTCTTTCTTTCTTTCCTTCCTTCCTTCCTTCCTTCCTTCCTTCCTTCCTTCCTTCCTTC
>NW_024412412.1:8973963-9013028 GCF_014898765.1 Herpailurus yagouaroundi
TTCCTTCCTTCCTTCCTTCCTTCCTTCCTTCCTTCCTTCCTTCCTTCCTCTTTCTTTCTTTCCTCTTTCTTTCTTTCTTTCTTTCTTTCTTTCTTTCTTTCTTTCTTTCTTTCTTTCTTTTTAATATTTGTTTATTTTTGAGAGAGACACACAGGGTGTGAGTGGGGAGGGGCAGAGAGAGAGGGAGACAGAATCTGAAACAGGCTCCAGTCTCTGAGCTGTCAACACAGAGCCGGACATGGGGCTGAAACCAAGAACTGTGAGATCATGACCTGAGCTGAAGTTGGACTTTTAACCTACTCAGGTACCACCCGCCTGTTACTTGTATAGTAAAAATTTTGAGTTATTTTCTTAGTAGTTTCCTTGTAGATTACAGTTAAAATCTTAATTTATAGTCATCTAGTTCAGATTAACATGAGATAATCTATGGATCTCATCTCTACATTGTTCCACTCCCCCCCCCCTTTATGTTACTATAATCACAAAAATTGCATCTTTATACATTATATGCTCACAAATACAGTTCAATAATTACTGTTTTCTGCAGCGGTATCTTAAATCTGATAAGAAGGAAAATTATATGTACTTACATATTTATTTATATTTAACTTTATTGTACTTGAAGTTCCTTGACTTTGTTTTTTTTTTTTTTTTTTGGTTAGATAAATGCATGTCTTCAATTATGGAAAGTTTAGGGGAATCACTTAATCAAATCGTGTCAACTTCAAAATGTAACTACTTCTCTCTCCTTTATTTCTGGAACTCACTATGTATAGGTTGGTACAATTGATACTTTACCACAGATCCAAGTTTCTGTTCATTATTATTCAATTCTTTTCATGCATTTTCTCATACATGTTCTGCTGATTGCTTTTAACAAATGGCCCTACGAAAACACTGTTTGCAATGAGCAAGCTTTGAGTCAGGTCAGGTAAAGGCAAGTCCTGTGGTGGGTGTTTCCCAGAACTGTTGGACTATCATAATGTTCCGAAGATGGGTGTCTGGGTAGCTCCAAGCCATGCCCTGTCCAACTCCCCTTACACCTCCATGGGCCAGTCGGCTGCTGGTTTGCATTAGTATTGTAATTGTAGGGCTATTAATTTTCAGGGCTACCATTGAGCTGGTGTGTGGGAATAGGGAAAATTATAACAACTCAATGTTAATGGTTCAGCCATTTTTTTAAATCCAACAAGTACCCCTCAATTATTGAAAGACTTTGGTTAATTTTCAGAGTTTTGATAAAGTAGATTTTGATACTTTTTCTAGTGTTCTCATTGCTTTAAGGGAGAGTGGATTTTTGGATGTCCTTATTTTGCTATTCCTGGTGACATCACTGAAGCGATCAATTTTAGCTTTGGTTTAAATGATTTAATACTTGATATGCAAATCTTGTGATACTTAAAGCTCAGTATTCATATCTACTTTCAGTTTCTGATTAAATTTTAAAATGCTAGGTAGTATAATTTTGGTTATTGAAAAGTTAAGTAAAGCAGTATTTCCTAAGAAACCAACTTTAATGAAAAAGAAAAGAAAAATTTTAGAAACACAACTACAAAATTAACTCCTTTTATGGACATTGTGAGAACACTATTTTTTCAAGTAATTGTAATTCTTCTTTCCATCATTGAAATCAGTAATAACAATGGACAGTTTACTTATATGGGAAATACTTAATGCTATTGTTTTTTTTTTTTTTTTTTCCTGCTTTAGTAAACAGGAGGCATGTAAACTTTCATTCCTGGGTAAAGGTTTTTAATATTAGTAATAACAAGCGTAGTCTGAGCATTGTTGTACCCATAGTGTTTTTCATAAACATAGTCTGGGGATTAAAAATAAAAAGATTAGGCAGTTTAGGTAATTTAATGTAAATGTATTTATGATGGTATTCTATCAAACAGAATGTTCATTCAGCACAGAGCTAAAGTTGTTTCTTGTTTCAGGGAAAGAATTGACTCGCAGTTAAGACCTCTAGTCCCAGGTGCAATAAAAATAGAGGGAAAGAGAGTTCAGAAAAGATCTCAACAGACTCAATGCCATGTGAGGACCAAAAGTTAATTTAACTGGCCACATTGCCTGGTTTTTGGAGAAGTTTCTGCTTTCTCTTACATATTGTTTCATCTCAGGAGTGAAAACTAGAGCCATAATCTGCTTAAGGAACTTTCAAATTTTATAACCACCTTACATGAAAAAAGCAAAGAGGTGACAGGTGATGGAGGTCCTATAATAAAAAAGGCACTAGACTTGGGTAAAAGTAAAAATCAGGACTTGGCTTATAGCTCTGCTATAGTTAGCTAAGGGATTCTAGGGTTCGTGGAAAATAACTTGTTTTGAGAATCAGAAATCTCACCTCTCCAAATTGATTCGCAATAACAGAATGGCTAGCATGTAAATAAAATGAAAGTGTATGAGAAAGTTGAAATATTTTATGCCATTATAAATGGTGTAAGCGAACTGTGCTTACCTTATCACAATTACCATTGTCTCAAGAAAGCTTCTGGCTAGTAACTGGTTTTGTTTCCTTATGCCTTCCAACTATAAGATCATTAATTGGCACACAGAGGTAATTGCCCTTCTAATAAGGATTGAGTGTGTTAAATTGCGCGTCTTAATCCGCCTTAGAGTATTTATATTGCTGCACAAGGCTCACTTCAGGAAGTCTCTTTTGTGCAGGACAGTGGCGATGGAGTACTTGGGATGCTGCTCAAGTAATTGGACTCTTCCTGAGAGTACTCAGGTGATGGGTACTCCCTACAAAGAAAACACTCTTTCTCAGTGTCACCTGCTGCCCTGTTTGAGGTGTGGTGTGGAAGAGAGGATGTTAGGGAAGATGGCAGTAACTTGACTTGAAACCTGATGTTGGGGACTTAACAGCTGAATAGATGATTCTTCTCTGTGGGTGACTGTTAACCTGTTACCAGCAAGGCTGATTCTCCCCGAACCAGAACATTGTTAATGGAAAGCCACGGGAAGGGGACAGGTGTATCCCAGGCCCTGCTAGACTGCCACCACAGCTGATCGCCGCCTAGTTTTTGTTAGTTTTCCTTTCCTGCCTCTTTAATTGAGCAATATTGGACTTGTTTGGAATGTGACCATAGAGAAATATTTTAGGGTGTGGAATTGGAAGGGTGGAGAAAACAAAGGAGTTACCTGTTGAACGCCAAAAGATTAATTTGTAAAAAATTGAAATAATCTCACATGAGAGAAATCTCTGAAAGTCTGGAGATCGGCATTTGATTAAAAAAATGCATTTATTTCATTTCTAAAACTATTTTTTGGAGAAAAAACGTATTTTAAATGCAGTTAAAATTATACAACTAAAATTGGTTTATAATTCTATTACTTAAATAACCTCGTAGTATAAGGCCTTAAATTCATTAAATTGTTTACCTTTAGAGAGAGTTTCATGAAACTAACAGAAATGAGTTTGTTTTACTTTAAAAAACAAAAACCTGTCAGTGTTACCTTCTATAAGCTTTCATTGTGAAATTTGGATTCCTCCCTTTATTATGTTTGTTTCCTCTGTTTCTCCCCTGTGTCTTGTCTCTCTCTGATGCCACTCGGTCATCTCTCCCATATGTGCCGGACGGTGTGCTGGCTGCTGGGGATGAAGTAGTGACAATCCAACGAGGTCCCGGATCCCGTGGGACTTATCAAAAGTAGAGAGTGCAGATCTCAGGCAGTTCTGTGGTCAGAAGTGAAATTTCAACTGTGAGCCTCATACCAAAAACAGGTGCAGCTTCTCCGGGGGGCTGTTAACCCCATCTGCTCATTGTGACAACTCAACACGGTCAGTTACTAATGAAACTAGTGTCCTCGCAAGACCTGCTTCGCATCCAGGTATGATGCCCTCTGTCATGGACAGCAAGCAGCAAGAATTCAAGAGATAGGTCTTTGGATTATTATTATTTTTTTTGTACCATGCTATGGTAGGCACAATGTATAAATATAGAGTAAATTTTTCTGTGGTTGGTGATTAGGAGATATTTTAGGAGCTCAAATTGGTATTTTCCTTTCATCATGGCGATATGATAGGCCATGAAAAATTATTCTCAATTATGATGTCAAACTATCTTTAATACTATTCCACATTGAATTTGGGTTTTTGAATTTCGAAGTACTATTAGAATAAAAGGGGTGTACAATTTTCTTAAATTGCATGGGGTTAATAATAATTACACGTACTGAGTTTTCTTATTAGAAGACAGGCATAATTTTGATATTTCAACAGTGATCTCTCAGAAAGGTTACTATCTATAATTTTTTTAAAGTATTCAGTTAATGATGTATTATAATCCCCTGGCACATTTACTGAAATATGAGGACTTGTTTGCTGTTCCAGCAACACAAGAGGACCAAATGTTAGGTTTTTCTGGATTTACCTGGATTCTGTGTTATCCATTTGGAAAACTGGATGATACAAATGTACTTAGTTAAAGTGGCCATTGACAAGAACAATTTCTTTCAGAAGCAGAGAAAAGTCAATGTAAAAATGTTCAGATTGAGAATTGAGCCATAGTAGGAAATGATAGCAAGCTTTATGCTACAAATGGAAGCTTGCATGCATTCTCTTTGCCTGGAATGGTAACTAAAGTTGATAGCAAGGAATAAAAATGTTTTTGTGTATTTAATTGATGTTCAATTTAGGCCGATAATCTCTGCCCCCTTATTGACTACTCAAATACTTTTTCAGAATGACTGCTACCGTATTAATGCATCTGTAAAACAGGGCATGATTTTGATTCTCTTTGTACAGTATATTTAGCGACGGTGTAGTGGTATAAAGGTTGAATAGCAACTTGTTTTTATTGAACATGATCATTATCAACGACATATTTCAAGAAACTTTCTTAATGTTGAGAAATGTGTGACAGCTAAGGACATTGTGTTTGCATAATTAAAAAAATAATGTTTATTGATTTTGAGAGAAAAGAGAGAGCACACTGTATCGGCGGGGGCAGGGGGGGGAGGGGTGGGGGTGGTGCAGAGAAAGAGAGAGGGAGATAAAGAATCCAAAGCAGACTCCGGGCTCTGAGCTGTCAGCACAGAGCCCAGCTGGGGGCTCAAACCCATAGGCCGTGAGATCATTACCTGAGCTGAAGGTGGATGCTTAACTGACTGAGCCACCCAGGCACCCTTGTGTTTGCATGATTAAAACCTATCTGTATGGTTAAAACACAAGAATATATAACCTCCCCCCAATTTTTTTTCCAAACCTTTGGGTGAGACTGTTATCTGATGGTATTTTGCAAGATTCAATGTAATAACAGCTTGGTTTTTCACCTTATTTTAATATTTTTTTGTCTACATTTAATTTCAAGATATTTTTGTATTTTCCTCATTTCCTTTGTAGGTTAGGCAATGAGACTCTTGATATACTTGGTGAACATGTTATGGTTTACAGCACACTATTAAGCTCTTTATTTATATGAATACTTTTTAATCAGAATGATTTCCCTTAACTTTTGAGTTTTCTGTCTTTTGCTGTGACTATTATCTGGCTGTGGTTCATACATCTACTTAAAAATAATTGATCATGATTCTCTCTTATAATGTTTGTTCTTCTCTTCTGCACAATATGAAAAGACTAAAATATTTTGAGACTTTTTCCATTTAGTTTTATTTTTCCCATTTAGATTATGGGAAGAAAGTCTTGGACCTCTAAATGACATTTTATGAAAATGCCATACTAGATTAATTCAGATAATTTAGCTCTGGTCCATTTATATGTATATTTTAAAATACTTTTGTGATTACAGAAATGTTTTAAAAACTAATGAAACTGTAAACCTTTCCCCTAAAAAATACACATGAAACAAACCCACCTAGATTTTTTGCATTTATAGAAGGATCACTGATTTGACCACTTTAAGACATTCCATTGGCTTATATACCCGTACACATGGAGATAATTGGGCCATTTAGGCAGATATTTAAGAGACATGAATTCATTCTTTCAAAAATAGGAGATTTACTAAATGTAGGACTCCCAAAAATGTCGTGCCAGGTACAGCTAGCGTTGTTAGAAAACATGACACGGAGGTTGGTGACCTGGGGATAAGTTGTTGAAGAGAGAGAAAGAACATTGTGCATAAGGTAGTTAAGACACCTAGAGAACATCAGGGAGAAAAATCAATTGTAGACCCAAATTATGTTTTATAGAAGAAACGTTAAAACGGACACTACACATTGCTGAGTTACCTTAGGGAGATTTCTAAATTCTATTTAGGATGAAGTTGAGAAGTCCTAGGATTGAACAGCTAAAATGCCATATTTGCATATAGAAATATTTAAACGTTATATTGGAAGTATATTTCTTAAAAGTGAAAACAATGGAGGAATTTCTTAATGGTTTGTGTAAGTCGTTTTCTGAAAATCTAGCCAGATTTCTTTCTCTTGGTAATGGGAATTAGTGTTTGTACTTCTATAATATAATTTCCAATGTTCATGTCTTAGAACCCTGTAGTTGTGTGTTCAATGGTAGTCTCTGGACCAATATAATCCAGATGTTAATTTTAAATCCCAAACTATTAAGGGAATTGGTATTTGAATGTTAAATGGTCCAGTTACTAAGAAAAGTCCTTTAAGATTTAGAAACTAATTATAATCTGTATTTCAAGGCTCTAGAGAAAGATACCACCAGGGCACAAGCTCATTTGGTTATTATATATTTTTTGACCCTTTTGTTGTGCAAATCTATATTTTGATTTCATTGCTTCCCTTTAATAACTTCCTTGACCAGTCTGACAATTAAGATACTACTAGAGGTGAGACGATAGCTCTTGATCAATTATGATCATTAATTTGAAACAAAAAAACTAAACAAAAGAGAATAGAATTGTGTATATCTTACATTCTAAATGCAATTTCAACTCTATTGGAACTTTCAAACACAGAAGTCATGAATAATATAACAAATCCCTATCTACCCATCACCCTGCTGTAACAATTAATAATGGCTTGCCATATTTGGACACCAATCTGTCTTCTTAAGTGTTTTAACATTCTCAGCCCCTCAAACATATACAAATGAGTGAATAAAGCACAATACATTGTTAAGTGATTTAGCACACACTAAAACCTGTGTAATCAAGGTTAAGACCTACGACATTGTTTTTTTTTTTTTTTTTTTTTAATGTTTATTTTTGAGAGAGAGAGACAGAGCATGAACAGGGGAGGGGTAGAGAGAGAGGGAGACACAGAATCTGAAACAGGCTGCAGGCTCTGAGCTGTCAGCACAGAGCCCGATGCGGAGCTCGAACTCATGGACCGTTAGATCATGACCTGAGCTGAAGTTGGACGCTCAACCGAGTGAGCCACCCAGACGCCGCTAGGACATTGTTAACACCCAGAAACGACTGGATTGTTCCTGATAATTACACCCTTCTGGTATCCTGAGTTTCATGGTAATCATTTCCTTGCTTTTGTCCATACTTTTATGACTAAAGCATACATTCCTAATTATGACAGTTTTGTTTTGTCTATTTAACAAACTTGGTATAAATAGAATCATACCGTAATTATTCTTTTGTGTCTGGCATAGTTACTTAATAGTGTTTAGAATATTCATCCATGTTCTTGAGCATAGCACATCTTCAAAAATTTTCATGGTTGTAGGATATGAATGTACCACAATTTAATTACCCATTCCACTGATAACATTTTGAGAGAGTTTTACTTTTGGAATACTTCACTGTTGTATAAAAATCTTGCATGTGTCTGGTTGCAATCAGGCACATTCATTTCCATTTCTGCTGAGTGGAATTGTAGGGTCATAAGATACACAGATGCACATTTAGGAGATAATATCAATTAGGCCAAATTATATCGAGGTTGTTAACTTGTTTTTTAAGACATCTATATACATATTGATTTCTTTTTGTGTGAAAGAAATAGGAAAAAAGTTTCTCCCAAACTTGGTTATGAAGAGGTCTATTTCTCTCGTGATTTGTCCCAGTTTTGGGGTTGGTTTGGTTTGATTTTTCCCAATTTCTTGACCTGCTTCTGTTTCTCAGGAGTGAGTGCAGATTGATGGTCTCTGACGACAAATCTGTGAGTGGGCGTAAACTCTGCTATGGCTGTGGTGCTTAAGGGTTCTAATTGTTGTAACAGCCTACACTTGGCTTTTAGCCATTAATTAAAAATTTTAGCTGAATACTTTAACCTTTTTCTTCACAGCCCTGCCTTTGTCCCACATTCTACCACTGTAGAATCTGAACTCCTCTTCTGTCTATTGGGGGCACTGTTTTCTGAACTCATCTATTTTCACAGTCTTTCTTTTTCTTTAATGAGTCTTCCCAAAGCTACTTTCTCCATACCTCCTGTCTCTGTCTTCTTGTCTCTCATGCACACTAGATTTTTTAAAATGCCTTTGCTTTTATTTATAAATTCTTGTCTGCCTTCCACTTTGTTTGGTACTAAAATTTTTTATTATAATTTACCTTATTTTAAGCCTTTATTTTGCTATGCATTTCCCAGTTTCTTAACAATGGTTAATAAATTACTCTATAGCTTTTTTCTTCTACAATAAAGTATTTTAGAACCAGTGTTCCTTTTAAAGGAGGACTTCACTCTCATCCATTGGTTTCAACCCAAAGATTACTTGTAGCTGTATGAACTTAAATTCCATTTAGATTAAACATGTAAGTAATCTTTTTTTTATTATTTTCATTAATATCTATTTAAATTATATCAGAACTTGTGTACACGCATGATTAATTTTTCTTAGTTTTGCGGATATGTAAATGCATTCTCAGTTTGAAGGATGCACCTTTTGAAAAATTGTGCTGGTTGTGTTACTCAGATTCTTGACGATCTTACTGAAGCTTTTTGCTCTGGACTACATAATTTTGAAAATTTTCTATTGATATTTCCCAGGATCATTTTTATTTTGTCAATATGTTTTCAAAATTATGTTTTTTTATTATTATTATTATTATTATTTGATGTATTGATGTATAGAGGATATTTATTCATCCTCTTTCATAACTTGTGAATTTTATCACTCTATTTTTATAATGAAGATTCCTAAAATGGAAAATTTCCTTTGTCTCTAATTCTCTCTTTGTTAATCCAAAGGTTAATTTAAGAGTACTCTTTCTACTTAGTGGATTTATTATTAAATCCCACCATGATAACATTTCTCCTCTTGATTTGTTTTGTTTTTGTATTTAGCTCAAAGAAAACATTGTAGAATTCTTTGAATTAATGTTTCTACATGCGTTTCTTTGCAAAATTTTTTGTTGTTGTAAGGGAATAATTGAGTCAGTTTTCATGTAGTATGACAATAGTTGTGTCTGATTTTTCCATCATATGTTCGTTTAATATTTATTGTCTTCGATTTCATTTTTCCTCATTTATTTTTGCAGGCATAATCGAGTTGTCTTTTCAATTTGGAATTTTTTAAGCATCTTTCATTCCACGAGAACTAACTCCTCTTTCATAGTAATTGTAACCTACCATATATTTCTCTGTTGTCTTATGAAATTCTCAAATTCTCTACTTCTTCTCTTTCTATCTTCCTTAATAAAACAGGACACACTGAACACTTTTATATTTACCTACTTTCTCTGTTTCCTCCAGTAAGAGGGACATCTTAAATAGGACGTTTGTAATCTCACAGCCCACTTAAGCATCTAGCTTTTCCTGAGATGGCTGTTACTTTTTATTCTGCTGTTACTGTGTCTTTCCCCTTGGCAGTATATTTCTTCAAAAATCCACATGTAATATTGAAGCTATTCAGTGTTATTCTTTCTTAAAAATATTTTTAACGTTTATTTATTTTTAAGAGCGCACGAGTGCACAAGCTGGGGAGGGGCAGAGAAAGGGGTGGGGGGTACAGAGAATTCAGAGCAGGCTCTGAGCTGATAGCCGAGAGCCTCCAGCAGGACTCAAACTCATGAACTGACAGATAATGACCCAAGCGGAAGTCAGACCCGAGCTCAACTGACTTGACCCGCCCAGATGCCTCTTTTCTTTCTTTTAATTTTTGTACTTATTTTGATAGAGAGAGAAAGCATGAGTCAGGGAGGGACAGAGACAGAATCCCAAGAAAGTAGTATACTGACAGTGCAGAGCTCAGAGCTCCATCCAACCAACTGTAAGATCATAACCTGAGCTGAAATCAAGAGTTGGGTGGTCAACTGAGTGAGCAACCGAGATGTCCCTGTGCAGTGTCATTGTATATGTACATACACGTCACAGGCTTAGTGACTTCCTCATTACTATCTTTTCATTGTCTTGTATACTCTGCCATGAGTGCTGCTTTGGTTGCTCATTTAGAATTATTTTTTGAATATTGTCCTTACATTAGATAGATAGGTGGAAAATTGTCACCATCATTGTGTTTCCTAAAGTATCCATTTTCACTGTGATAACAAGGATATTTTGACTTGAAACTCATAACCTAGCATCCTGATCACTCTGCAGTCTATAGAGACTATAATGTTCTAACATCTTGTGCTACGTTTGCAGATGCCATGGTTAGTTTGACTTGTTTGTCTCTTTAGTAGTTTGTTTTCTTCTACCTTTTTTCTTTTGGTACCTTGCAAGGATTGGGTTGCTAAATCCTATCCTTTGAAATCTAGATGTAAATCTGTGTCAGGTCTCTCCATGTTATTGCAGTGGTGTTCAAATTTTGCCTGTTTTTTTTCAAACTTTTTTTTTTATTTAGATTCTGCCTTCCCTGAGTGTTTTTGCTTATTCTTGTCTTGGCCATTATGACTATTGAAGTCTGTTCATTTTCTCACACTTCTTATTCTCTGGTTCTGGTAATGGGATTTATCAACTGGCTGAAATCCTGTGAGAGGTAGGGGCACAATAGTTCCTGCTCTCAGTGATAAAGTGACATTTTGCCAGTCAGTTATCAGGTCCCCATCTAAGCAACCGGTTGGACTCATGGTCTCTCTATCTGCAAGTTTTGACACTCTCCCCAGTTACAGACACACCACTGAGTCCTCCCCAAACCCTTATGTGGTCAGATATGGTCCCAGTCAACAGGAGAAAGGGAAGGAAGGGCACAGATCTTTCTACATATTCAATTTTATTTAAATCATGGTTCAGTTAGAAAAAAAAGTGATTAATAGACAACTTTTTAGGCATCTGTTGAATAAAATGAAATATATCTTTAATCTGCTTAGTACATTATATTTATCAATGTATCATACTTTTATTACTTGGTAGAGATACTATTAAGGAAGAAGTTCATTCTCATTTCATGTTCTTAAATATTTACAGGATGCACTGCTTCCTTTGCCAATGTATGATTAAATGTGAAAGGGGATTGCCTAATACTAGCCATTTAATAGAATTTAGACCTATGGGCAAAGGAAATTGAAAAACACCAAATTAGATTACCACAAGTCTCTTTATTATACTGGAGAATTAAAATAAGACCTAAGCTTTAGTCTTTCTCTGTCATAAGGCCTTACATCTTAGTCTTTATATCTTGGTCTTTCTACACTGTAAAGACATATTCTTGCATTATACTGCACACCTTTGTATATTGTACAGTGAAGAACTTACCACATAATACAGCGGAACACATCGCTGTATAAACAAATTTAATTTTTTTGGCGTTTTTTTTCCTGCAGATTAAAAAATAAGGTTTTTTTTCGTAGACAAAATTATTGCATCTAACAATTTTATTTTACTTCTGTATGTTTTGAGTAGAATAATTCTCAGGTGTCTTCTAGGATTTTTTTTTTTTTTCAACGTTTTTTTTTATTTTATTTTTGGGACAGAGAGAGACAGAGCATGAACGGGGGAGGGGCAGAGAGAGAGGGAGACACAGAATCGGAAACACGCTCCAAGCTCTGAGCCATCAGCCCAGAGCCTGACGTGGGGCTCGAACTCACAGACCGCGAGATCGTGACCCGGCCGAAGTCGGACGCTTAACCGACTGCGCCACCCAGGCGCCCCTAGGATTTTTTTTTTAAGGATAAGGTCGTATTTGCAAGTAAGACATATAAATGTAGGTTAACATTAATTTATGATACAACATTTGGTAAATAAGTGGAGTGAATAAGAACTAGTGTTTGTATCTTTGATGAAATAATAATTTTTATAGGAAATTGAATTTTAAATGAGAATTACTTTGAAAAAATCACCTACTTAAAATTCTCATGACAATTTTATAGGTACGAACACAGTTTGTAAAGTGCATTCTGAAGTAGCGTTGCATATTTGGTTAAAAACAATATTTGGTAGAAAAGGAACAGTTCTTTGTAACTGATGGTTTGTCAGGAATACATTAAAATCTTCCTTTTACATGATTTTCATGAGTTCTATTGCCTGTTTCTTAAATGAGTTCTATGTAACCAAAACCTACCAACCCTGTGCAACATACAGTTTTCCATACTGCCTCCTATACGGTTTAGTTCACGATACGATCTAATGAAACAAACCACTCTGGGATGGTAGCAAAGGGGCAGTGTTGTAAAATACAGGAGAGAATCCTGTTTTGAAAAGTTACAGATACCTCTTTTATTTTCCAAAACTTTTGTAGTGTTTTAATGATATTAGCACGTTTAATATTACAAGCCTTTGAAGCCATCACCCTAGTTTACTGAAGAGGGAACCGAGGCAGCTTGAACCAGTTTGACAGAAGACAAAGGTGGCAAGTGGCAGAAATGATCCCTCTTCTGGGGTGTGTTTCCAAGGCCCACGTTCTGAGGCTGCTACCATGCTGTGTCCCTTGTTAAGGACTGGCCTCTGGTTTACTGGCTGTAGGAGCTCATGTCTATCACTTACCCTCACTGTGCTATCCACAACTGCAAAATGAGATGATTTCCTATCAAGTTTTTCTCATGAAGATGAAATGAAATGATAGGTGGAAGTCACTTAGCCGGGTACCCGCCTTTTATTATCATCTATTATGTAATTTTGTTAACATCCTAGTTAAAAAGAAGTAAAATCTTCGTAAATGTTGACTTAGATTTGACCGTAGCAGAACCTTTACATGTTGAAATTAGGAAGTACTTTTGGAAAAATGGACAACGTTGTCCACTCCTTCTTCAATATTAGGCTTTCCCAAAAGGGGCAAGAATAAATCCTGGAAATTATATGGGTACGTCATAATGGTCTTCATTAAATCCATTGTTGGGTTTTTCTTTTTTAAATAAACAGGTCAGTATTGATTTCAATATTTAGACGAGAAATACATTTAAGAGCTTCGGGGCTATTTGTAACAAACACCCTCTCCTCCTTGTGTCACTATACAACGTTGAATGGAAGCCTATTTAATTGTGTACATTCCATTAGCCCCTGAATTTGTTTGTAGTAGCTAAAGCTAGTAGTAAAAACTGTAAAAGCTTTGATTTGCAGTTACTAGAGGGAACTCCATACTTAGATTTAAAGTTGTGTATTGTATGAAGCTTCTGTCCATTGAAAAATCCTCAATTACCTTAAGAGCTTGCCTTTACCATGCCTTTACATTTACAGGGCTTTCTCCTTTTACAAAATTTCTGCTTCCAGAGTGCCGAGATGATTTAAGCAATTGTTTCTGATGGCATTACCTCATACTCATTTTCTTCTCAGCGAAGTTGCATCTCTGTCAAGAGCAAGTAGTATGAGCCAATTGAACTTGCTCCCCTTTCTTTGCTATAATCAATAAAATGCATTCCCTCGAGATCCCACTTACTTTGGAGTTAGATGCACTATCGCTTCACCCTGAGCATAGGGAAAAAAAAGAAAACTACATTCCAGGATTCTCTTTGCATGTTACCAGATTTTATTGCTTGATCAAGATAAGGTGATTACTGAAGTGAAATTCAAAACACACATCTTTGGAAAATGGGTTGATCAGTTTATCACAAAACAAATTCTCTCAATATAGGAAGACAATGTACAAGATACCCTACACAGTACTTCTATTCCAGTGTTAAGGATTTCAAGGTTAAGATGTCTTTTATTTAGTCTTAAGCTATTTTTGTCAAGAGGATATGCATCTCTTGTTTGTGATGAACCTATCCAGAAGCCATCACGTTAATTATCTTTGGTAACCTGAATAGTATATGAAGCAAAAAGTCAAACTCAAATCAGTCTTACTATATGTTTTGAAATTCTGTGGTTTCTGGATAAGTCTACTAACATAACTGAAATACCTTTCTTTGTAAAGTTTTTAGGATTGAAAATCATGAGGAAAATTAATAGTTTATAGACATTTTTCAATGTTCCACTTAAAATATTTTAATCTTACAGCTGAGCATCAAGCTTCATTACTAACCTTGCTAACTGGGAACAGCAGACCTGCTAATTGTGTTTATTATGGAATTTGATCAAATTGCCATGCTGTGACAAATCCTTATCTTCTTATAAAAGGCTACCTCTTAAAAATATATGGTACTGGCTTCTAGTTCCTATATTTTCTTCTTTTCTAACATAAAAGTTTATTGCAAGCATTGGAGGAGGGGTAAAAACATTGCAGGAGAAATAAAACCAAGAATGTAAAAGTTTTATGCAAGTTCTAAATTTTGCTGGGTATATGATACTGCTAAGGTCTGTATTGTTACCAAGCTGACCTGAATACTTCTAATACTTCCAAACTGTGGAGTCACATTCTCAAAAGGGAAATCAATTAGATCTTTAAGCTACCTGAAGAAACTTCAGGAAAGATGGTAAATTGAATTTAGAGGGGACCATACGACAGTAGAAATGAATCGCTAAAAGTCACATTCAGATTCCAGAGGTTGTAAACTTAAACAGCTACCTGATTTACTGTATAATATATAATGCTCAGAGCATGGAAATTAAGGTAGAGTTGAATCACGATAAAATTAACTCAAAAAAGTAAATATTTGCTCAAAGCATTTGCATATGGAAAGCAAAGTGAAAATAAACAGGAACTGAGATCTGAACTGATTCTAAACACAAGTTAGGTTGCTTTTTCTTTCTGCTATGGGATAATATTTAGAGTCCACTTAGTACGAGCTACAGATACCAGTGCAGAGGTACTATTGAAATCTCTACAGTAAAGTTGATTAGGTGAATATGAATGTAATTCATTTTAAAAAAAGCCATGATGTAGAATTTTCTAGATTGCTTTTCTTTCTTCATCAAATTTACTGAAATCTATGTAACTCTTTAACTCTGCCTCTTATCACGCTTGTGTCAACACAGAAATGTACTGTTTTGCCAATAGTTCCAAGACTCTGTACCTGTGTATATAGAATGCCTGAAGGTTCTAGGCAGGTCAACTTGCTTTTTCTCTAGCCTGTTAGTTAATGACTTTCTCAACATTAATTGCTTTAATCAACTCAAGAGACTTTTTACTTTTGAAATGTTTTCTTTCATTTTCTTGCTGTCATTAATTTCTAGAAGAAAGTAAACTGTGAGTGCTGATCTCTTCCATGAGTCTACAAAACAGGTTTTGGTAGCAAGATGATTTTTCATCCCTAGTGGACCCCAGGCAGGTAATCATTATTTTAAGAAGACCATTGAACAAGGAACTATTCCCTTTACTCACTTGATTATCTCCCCCGCTTCCTCCTCCTCTGTCTCTATCCCTTCCTTCTTTCTGTTTATACTGCCTCAGCTCTTACTAGATTGTTGTACTAACACTTGGCCGAAAGTCTGGGCCTCACAAGTAGGAATGGTTGGAAATAATGGGTCTCGATACATGTTCCTGGGACAATGCACTCTTATCTAACATAAAACAACTAAAATAACAGAATCAGACATTCAAACTGGCGTTTCTATAGCATTTTATATCTATACTATGAGTCTAACTCCTTGCATTCAGATACTTTATTTATTTGCCTATCTTTCTTGTCAAGAGTTGATTCCGAATAGCTAGAACTTTTCTATTCTCTTTGGCGTTTGTTTTACGTAGCCATAGTATGTGTTCGGCCAGGTTAATCTCTTGTTGATTAATCTTTATTAGCAACGTGAATGAGTGAATCAGTCAACAAAAAACTGCTCCATTTTATTTTGAGGTGGATAAGAGTCAATGAGGGTATTTGGAAAGGACTTCTGGCCACAGAACTGACCATTGGTCCTCCTAGGGCTCATAGTGAGAACAACATCAATTTAGGTCCCTGCAAAATGAGACTAAACCATTTTGTCTGATTGACATATTGGTTCCCTCAGGGTTGGCATAAAATTGTTCTCCTGGTTTCTTACAGACTTGGTTATGAAAATGCTCATTTTTGTAGGTCTGCCCTCTGATGTAATTACTAGACTCTTGAGTCTGTTCAAAAAAAAAAAAAAGAGAGAGAGAGAGAGACGAAGGAAGGAAGGAAGGAAAGAAGGAAGGAAGGAAGGAAGGAAGGAAGGAAAGCACTGCTGCTCCAGATTTTCTAAAGGTTTTTATTTTTGCTCCCATCTCTTGCCCCTCATAATACCTTGCCCATGAATACCTTCCCTGATGTTATAGATTTCACCCATCAGGTGTTTAACCAGTGTAATCTTTACTGTCTGGGCATATTTAGCTATAGTTGTAGTGTACTGGTTTCCTAGTTACTACTAATGAGATTGTATTTAGCTTGAACCACAATAAAGTAAACAAAACATGATAGGTTCTCCCCTGGTTTGAATTTGGAGGAAAGGTCAAAGCATTGTGAGTCATCAACATGTTAAAGATATATAACAAAATTCATATGTTTTCGCAAAATGTACTTAGTGTTCACTAGCTTTCCTCCTGCTTTCTTTTCCACCTGCCCCTTTTCTCGTAAATATCAAATCTCTTTCAATTAAAAGAGCTACAAATCTTCAAGATAAAGGTGTTAAAGATAACCTATGTCTATTCTTTCCTGAGAATTTATCTAAAATAATGAGCTAATTAATCTTTTACATCCCTGCTTACTACATTTATACAATCTGATGATCTACTTCATTAATAAAAAACATCCTTGGTATATATCACCTCCTTTTACCTTCAGGAGGAGTTATTAACCAATTCGCCTGTTTTACATGCACGCACACACACATGCATCATATATTAAGATTTATTCTGTCCTTAGGTGGACTGCATTCGGCTATCCTTGGGTCTTTTAAATCTTTTTAAATTCTGGCTTGGCTGTCTTACAGCTTTTCTTTTCATTGTTGGGTAAATATGAATCTTTTTTTTTTAGAAATATGCCAGCTAAAAAATTTCTCATGCCTTTAATTGTCAAAAAGAAACTAATTTTTTTTCCAGTGAAATGATAAATTTGTATCTTTTGCCTTTGTCACACAATTTTTAGAAGTTCTACGAAATGATTAACCTTAGCTTAGACCACATCATGAAGAAAAAGGGAAATAATAGGGACGCCTGGGCTGCTCAGTTAGTTGAGCATCTGACTCTTTATTTTGGCTGAGATCATGTTCCCAGGGTCGTGGAATAGAGCCCTGTGTCTGGCTCTGTGTTAAACGTGAAGCCTGATTAAGACTCTGTCTCTCCCTCTGCCCCTCCCTTGCTTCCTCTTTCTCAGATTGAAAAAAAAATGAAATTATCATCTCATAGTTGTATAGTGTTCAGAGTCAATTCACTTATAATCCAAATCTAAACTAAATATAGGTATTTAGGAATTCTAGTGATGTTACATATATATTATCAAAGTAGTTGTTTTTACTTGTGTTGCCTGTGTATCAGATTAAGCATTTTATGTGCCAGATTTCACGAGATAAATTGTTGAATCTTCCACTCGCTTTATGTGTTAATATTCTCTAAAGAGCCCAGCTGCACTATTCAGCTGAAAAATCATGTTTGTCTGGTTTTTGAATAGTGAGGATGAGGATAATTTCACTCCAGAGGATTCTTTCCACTTGACTAATAGACAAGGGCTTCACATCTCAACTGGAGCTTCAGAAAGGCCTTTTACAGAACCTTAGCCTTTTGAACCACGGGTAGAATAATTGATGATTTCATGGCAGAAGAATCAGGTGACAACTCCTCCCAGCCGCAGCATGTACACTAAATGCAAACTAATGTTTTTTTTTTTTTAATTTTCTTAAAACAATTTTTGTTTAATGTTTGTTCTTGAGAGAGAGAGCGTGAGTGGGAGAGGGGCAGAGAGAGAAAGGGAGACACAGGATCTGAAGCAGGCTCCAGGCTCTGAGCTGTCAGCAGAGCGTTGATGTGGGGCTTGAACCCACGAACCGCAAGATTATGACCTGAGCCCAAGTTGGACGGTTAACCAACTGAGCCTCCTAAGCACCCCATGAATGAATATTTTATCAGGATGAAGCTCATGTAGAAAGATGATCCCAGGGCACGAGTCACCCCTTTCTGCCAAGCATGCAATGTAAATTGAAGCATACTGCTGTCTGGACTGTAAAGTCAGAAACACCACTCTTTTTATTCACAAAAGTTCCGCTTCATCTTTCTATTATGATAGCATCAATTTAGGACCAATTGCTGAGATAGAGTCAAGAAAGTACAGAAATGTAAATATTTATACTCTGCATAAGGGCTCATGATCTCATGCTCAGAAAAGGAAAATTTTAGCTAGTATTTTCAGAAATGAAGGGTAGCCCACTGAAGACCTTTACCCAGTTGGATTTTTGTATGCCACAGTTATGGCTGTGTGATTTTTATGTATTTTCCTTTTCTCTTGTTTGTCTTTCCACTATAAGAATGTTAGCCCACGAGGACAGGGATTTGGCCTCTCTTGTGGCCATAAACAGAGTCACTAAAATTGCATCTGAGCATGCTTAGATACTCAGGAAGTATTTGTTGAATGAACACGTCAGCCAGGGACTCAGCCCCAGAATTCTCTGCAGAACAGAAGGTGCTGTGAATGGGGAGCTCAGAAAGAAATGTTGACTGGTAGCCAGGTCATTCACTTCACAGAGCTTTGTCATCTGATCTAATTGTCATTGGTGAGCAAACGTCAGAAACATCGGTGCTAAAGTCTATCTAGGGTAAGAGGTTTTCCAAAGGCAAAGGCAAATTTGGAAATTTGACGTCTCTGCCCCACTTTTTGCGCAGTTGAGGGAGGAAGAGGAGTTGATTGTAGCCCGTAACTCTTCCTTTCATTTCTGGTAATGTTCACCTACACGTTCATTGTGCGTATCGATTTGTTTACTTTTTAATGTTTGTTTATTTTGAGAGAGAGAGGGTGACCGTGAGTAGGGGAGGGGCAGAGAGAGAAGGAGAGAGAATCCCAAGTAGGCTTTGCGCTGTTAGTACAGAGCCCAACATGGGGCTTGATTCCATGAACCATGGGATCATGACCTGAGCCGAAATCAAGAGTCGCACACTCTACTGACTGAGCCCCAAGTTGCCCCCATTGTGCATATTGGTTTAAAGAGCATTTTATGCTTGGAAAAAATGTCTATGAATTCAGAAGAAGCTGCAATAAGTCTGAGTTTTGTAGGCTATAGGGCTTCCTTTTATGCCAAACAAATTATAAGGCAAAGGTTAATGCAGTATATTTAGGAAGAAAGAATAATGCTAAAATTTGCTTCTCTTCTTCTAAGTTACAATTGCAGGAAGGATTTGCAGAAAAATGTTGAGTGTCAATTAATGACATGAGGCAAATTTAAAAGTGTTTAAATGCTTAATCTTATTGAGAACATTTTAACCTTATTTTCTGTGCTGAGGAGAAGACAGTACTGTAGTGCTGTAAGTTAGGTATTTAGCATTTAAAACTTTTAAGCTAATTAACCTAAAGATGTCCAGTAGTTGTTAACTGTCTTTGAGCATGTAGTTAACAAGATTTATGTCAAAACACAATTTTATTTACTCAAGCCTAAAAAAGTAACATAATTTTGAGACAGTATTGCTGAGAGGGAGGAAATGTCTTTATATAATCTTTTCATATAGTCACCAAAGTCTGTTTGGCAAAATCATGAGAACTGTATTTTCCAGCTGGCACTGGCTATACTGAATGTTTATCAAGTTCATTTAATGTTTTAATGAGCTTCTTTTGGCCTTGCTATTTCATTGCCAGAGGGTGTAGTTACGTGGCTACGGTTGAACAGCGTGTGGCGCTGTCCAAAGAGCCAGTTAGGACAATTTAGTCATGCACGATTTTTGGCCTACATTTGTTGTTAATGTCCGTCTGAAATCATGGAGGAATTGTACCTTTTGAAATGTACTTATCTATAGGACGCTTGGTTTACAATGTAATTGAAAGTTCTGCCTTTATCCTTCTACTACAACACAAACATTCAGAAATTATCTGGTCTAAACCTATATTCAGGGTGGTTTTGAAATAATCCAAGACAGATGATGATCTATGTTATTTTGGTAGAGTATCCACCTTTGTTGTTCTTTAATCTTGATTGGCAGGTTGATTCAAAATTTAATCACGGTGGAGTTTTTACTTAGGCAGTTTAGATATAGTATATTTTGTATCTTCCGGTATCAGATTTTAAAGTTTGTTACCTCTCCCAGTGTGGGCAGATAACGTCAGTTTTCAGAATCTCCGTTCTGTCTTTTATGGAAAGGTGGTAGTTGATTTCAGAAGCTTTGAGGTCAGAGATGGAGGTCCAGAGAGTCAGATCCATGTTTAATCATGCGTGTTTCCCTCACAGAAATTCAAAAAATTTTGAGTCAACACTAAAAAGTCATGAGACATAAGGTCAAAATTTAAATTCCCAGGCTTATCTGGAAAATTGGAAGAGCTACAAACTCAGTGCCCCCATCCCCCTACCGTCGTAATTGTGCAGGGCTGGTCACTGGCTGCTCTTGAGCTGACCATTTTATGACTTCCTCTTGTTGCCTCCTTGTGACACAGAAGTGTCAATTTCCATTTGTAATAGTCTTTACAAAAGTTCTGTCTTTTTTTAACTTGTTTTATTTTTTATTATTTTAAATTTACGTCCAAATTAGTTAGCATATAGTGCAACAATGATTTCAAGAGTAGATTCCTTAGTGCCCCTTACCTATTTAGCCCATCCCCCAACCCCTCTCATAACCCTCAGTTTGTTCCTCATATTTATTAGTCTCTTCTGTTTTGTCCCCCTCCCTGTTTTTAAATTCTTTTTGTTTCCTTTCCCTTATGTTCATCTGTTTTGTCTCTTAAAGTCCTCATATGAGTGAAAACATATGATTTTTGTCTTTCTCTGACTAATTTCACTTAGCATAATACCCTCCAGTTCCATCCACAGAGTTGCAAATGGCAAGATTTCATTCTTTTTGATTGTTGAGTAATACTCCATTGTATATATATACCACATCTTCTTTATCCATTCATCTGTCAATGGACATTGGGGCTCTTTCCATACTTTGGCTATTGTTGATAGTGCTGCTATAAACATGGGGGTGCATGTATCCCTTCGAAACAGCACACCTGTGTCCCGTGGATAAATGCCTAGTAGTGCAATTGCTGGGTCGTAGGGTAGTTCTATTTTTAGTTTTTTTGAGTAACCTCCATACTGTTTTCCAGAGTGGCTGCACCAGCTTACATTCCCATAAAATTTCTGTTTTTTTTTTTTAATACCTAGGTATTTTTCTGTGTAAGTAAATTCTGTATAAGTAACAAAAGTAAATTTATAAAAGTTTGATCTAGAAGATGAACATTTCAGGGAAATTGAAAAACCTATTATTTAATGGAGGTGAATACTATTATGTATTTAACACACAAAGTTTATCTAGTTTAAAAGACTGTAATTTAAGTCTCCATTTTTAAGCAACAGTAATAGCAATGAACAACATAAGGAAAGGATATACCATGAACTGAAAGGAAAAGGCTAAGATTTTAAGAGGATTTATCTTTTTGATGCAAATGAGCACCACTACTCTGAAAAGGAGTCATATCATGAATTAAAAAAAAAAAAAGTCTTTTCATGTGTCTATTGGCCATCTGGATGTCTTCTTTGGAAAAATGCCTTCTGCCCCTGTTTTAATTGGATTACTCATTTTTCAGGTGTTGAGTTTTGTAAATTCTTAATGTATTTTCGATATGGACCCTTTATCAGATAGAGCATTTGCAAATATCTTCTTCCATCCCATCAGTTGCCTTTTAGTTTTGTTGATTGTTTTCTTTATTGTGCCAAAGCTTTTTATTTTGATGAGATGCCAGTAGTTTGTTTTTGCTTTTATTTCCCTTCCCTCAGGATACGTATCTAGAAAGAAGTCGCTATAGTTGACGTCAAAGAGGTTACTGCATGCGTTCTACTCTAGGATTTTGATTATTTCCTGTCTCACATTTATGTCTTGAATCCATTTTGAGTTTATTTTTGCGTATGTTGTAAGAAAGTGATCCGGTTTCATTCTTTTGTATGTTTCTGTCCAATTTTCCCAACACCATTTGATGAAGAGACTTTTTCCTATTGGATATTCTTTCCTACTTTGCCAAAGATTAATTGACCACAAATGGGGGGTTCATTTCTGGGTTTTCTATTTTATTCCATTGATCTCTGTGTCTATTTTTGTACCTGTACCCTACTGTCTTGATGATTACAGCTTTGTAATACAGCTTGAAGTTCAGAATTGTGATGCCTCCAGCTTTTCTTTCGTTTTTGGTTTTCAAGGTTGCTTTGCCTCTTTGGGGTGTTTTATGGCTCCATACAAATTTTAGTATTGTTCATTCTAGCTCTGTTAAAAATGCTGTTGGTTTTTTGATAGGGATTGCACTAACAGTGTAGATGGTTTTGGGTAGTGTAGCAATTTTAACAATGTGTTGTATGGAAATGTTGAATCACTATATTGTACACCTGAAACTAATAGTACACTATGTGCTAACTGACTGGGATTTCTTTCTTTTCATTTTTTAAGGTTTATTTATTTTTGAGAGAGAGAGAAGGCAGGGGAGGGACAGAAAGAGAAGGAGAGAGAATCCTAAGCAGGCTCCATGTTGAAGCATGAGCCCTATGAAGAGGGAAAACATGACCTGAGCTGAAATCGAGAGTTGGACACCTAACTGACCAGCCACTCAGGTGCCCCAACTAACTGGAATTTAAGTAAAAACTTAAAATCTACATCAGTACTGTTTAAAATGGTAAGGTTAGAGATGCTTTTGTCAAATGAAGAAAAATAAACATTTGAGAATACGAGGCTAACTGAAAGCTCTTCCTCAGGCAGTTGAAAATGAAAAGCATGGGTAAACATACCCAGTTCTTATGAAGTTAAATAAAAGAACAACAACAAAAACACCCCTGATTTGTGCTGTTTTTACCTACTGCTGATGTTGTGAATTTGTGATGCATTATCAATGGAATTATGATGTGGTAAGGAACTTGTGCGTGTGAGATCTATGACTGGCACACACTCTGAAATGATTTTTTGTGTGTGCACATACAAAATACACATACCCAGTTAGGTATGCATGTTGGATCATTCTGGAGAAGTTTAACATAAAGTTAACTGACTACAGGCCATTCTTAGCAGACGATCAATTCATTTCAGACTTAATATAATTCACAATCCTGTTTAGAAATAATTAGCTATGGCATACCAGTTACCCTCAGTTAGTTCACTGATAACCATAGTTGGCTTTAAGTCAGGATTGAAACACAACTCTTGATATCTACAGCGCTGAAGCCACTCATCTGGGTGTGTTCCCATGGATTCAGCCATCAGGTAGTGAACTATCTGGAAGTTAGGTGATGTATCACTGGATACTGAGAAGACTGTTTGAACGTAAAATGGAGTGAGTTCATGTCATCTAATAAAAAATTCCATCTTTGCTTACAAGCAAAGGATGTGATCAATGAGAGTGTCTCTTTGTTGTTATTCGCTATCTCAACACTTTATAAAATACTATATAGAATAAAAATAGTTACAGCAGGGGAGCCTGGGAGGCGCAGTTGGTTGTGTCTGACTTTGGCTCAGGTCATGGTCTCACGACCCCATGGGTTCCAGCCCCATGTTGGGCTCTGTGCTGACAACTAGGAGCCTGGAGCCTGTTTCAGATTCTGTGTCTCCCTCTCTCTCTGCCCCTCCCCACAAATGTTCTGTCTGTCTGTCTGTCTCTCTCTCTCTCTCAAAAATAAATAAACATTTGAGCAAATTAAAAAAAAATAGCTACAGCATATATGCTTTGCTTACCTGATTTCTTGTGAGTTATGCCTTTGGGAAACCTCTTTGTCAAAGATTAATCTGGCCCATATTCCATGTCAGAAATGCCCTTCTGGAATTCAACAGGACTCCTGGAATGAAATCCCTGATATTGTGGAGCTAAGGAATAAAATACAATAATAAATAAATAAAGTAAGTAAATAAAACAGTTTCAGATTAAAACTGATAATAATGACCTCATGGTATTCAATCACATAATATGGCTAGGTGAGTGGAGAGCTGGGGTTAAAAAAAAAAGAAAAAGAAAAGAAAAAGTAAGATTAGATATCCCTTCCTGTGGGTAGCCCAGTTCCAAAGATTAAATGCAATAGTGTTGAGATGGCTGACTTTTACAGATAACCTCTTAGTAGCTATTGTAAATAAAAAAGCTTTGATGTAAAAATTCAGTGTAGAGAAGTGTCTTAGTTTGTAACTATGGTTTCCAATCAGAAACTGAATAACAGTAACGATTGCTGAGCTAAGAGAGAGCTGAGCTCTGTGCCCAGGAATGCACACCATGATGCAAAGCCTGCCTCCTGCACCCGCCAGCTCATGCAGAGGAAGGGGTTTTAGGTTGGCTTTACAAATCAAAGGAAGTGATACTTACAGAAGAAAATTCTGTAGCTCATGAGATTTCAGTTTCAATTTTAAAATATGATTTCAAATAACACTTGCTTTTGTTGCAATATAATAGTAGATACAAAGTTTGGATATTTGTGACAGTTGACATTTTTTAATACAGTTTCACCCATGTATATTATATGCCCCTCTGTATTTGCCTGTAGATAGAATGTTAAATGAATTGATGTCTCCTAACATAATGCTTGGAAGATTTGGAAAAAATGTATCCAGCTCATCCTGAACATAATAATGTTTGTCTTACGTTATAAGGTACCTAGTGTGGCACCTGAGTGGCTCAATTAATTGAACTTGAAACTCTTGATTTTGACTCAGGTCATGATCCCAGGGTTTTGGATCGAGCCCCACATTAGCCTTAAGGTTGAGCATGGAGTGTGCTCAGATTCTCTGTCTCAGCTTCTGTCCCTCTCCTGCTTGTGGGTGCATGAATGTGCCCTCTCTCTCTCTCCCTTCCTTTCTCTCTCTCTCTCTCTCTCAAAATAAAATAAAGGTACCTAGAAATGAGAATTTTTGGTGCTATCGGAAATTAATTTTATTTTGTTATATGCGGATAAATATATCCTTAATCCTTTATGCTCCATCAAAGTGGTAAAGACATAGTATTGTGTTTTATTCTCAGACCATAGTTAAGAGAAATGTACACAAGAGACCAGGGCTTTTCCAGAAAATCGCCTAAAATCAGCTTTTCCACCAAATTGGCAATTATTAGTCCAGAATACCTTTACTAACTTGGGGCGAGACAGAAGAAGCCACATGAAAATAACGATTATGAAGTTGTCTCTTAGAGTCTGACATATTTCCCGTATGTAGAAAAAATTTAATATTCACTTAAACTTTCTGGAATGTATGGAGAACATTTGAATATGAGATTTATTTAATTAAAATATTTAGAGGGGCGCCTGGGTGGCGCAGTCGGTTAAGCGTCCGACTTCAGCCAGGTCACGATCTCGCGGTCCGTGAGTTCGAGCCCCGCGTCGGGCTCTGGGCTGATGGCTCAGAGCCTGGAGCCTGTTTCCGATTCTGTGTCTCCCTCTCTCTCTGCCCCTCCCCCGTTCGTGCTCTGTCTCTCTCTGTCCCAAAAATAAATAAACGTTGAAAAAAAAATAAAATATTTAGAGTTTCTTGAATGACTGTATAACCTGACTTTAATGGATAATTGGCAATTTGTGCATCCTTTTATAAAGTAGCTTCCTAAATATATTAGCAAACTTTGAAAAACCCTCACATATCAAGGATGTTTTATAAGAAGGCAAAATTACTAAAATCAAATGTTTATATTAAATCATATATTTCCGGGGCGCCTGGGTGGCGCAGTCGGTTGAGCGTCCGACTTCAGCCAGGTCACGATCTCGCGGTCCCGTGGGTTCGAGCCCCGCATCGGGCTCTGGGCTGATGGCTCAGAGCCTGGAGCCTGTTTCCGATTCTGTGTCTCCCTCTCTCTCTCTGCCCCTCCCCTGTTCACGCTCTGTCTCTCTCTGTCCCAAAAATAAATAAACGTTGAAAAAAAATTAAAAAAAAAATCATACCATTTCCCTCTCTGTGCAGAAAGAACGAGTTTGCTTTAAAAATTGAAGAAACAAAAAACATAGTCACATGGTTAGCACTTCACGAATCATCTTTATGTTGAATGAATCCCTGTCCATTTAGAGTCATGATCCCCTATTTCATTCTTACATAAAATGTCCCATGCTCCTGTATCTAGAGAGATCTGTTTAGAGGGAAATGCTATCCAAAGAAAGTCTTGCAAAAATAGAAATGTACAATGTCATGGCTGTTGGCAGTGAACTGATGATGTATGACCCCACATACAGACATCATTCCTATAAAATTTATAACATTATGGTTCAGAGCCTATTTAACCTTTAGAACAAATCATGTTAGTTGTCCAAATATAACTCAAAATATTTTATTATTTACATTTCTCTTTGGCACTGTGCACGAACAGCAGTGTTATTCTGTCAGGGTGGAAAGAAGAGACCTATAAAATCTCCTCCACGTAGGAAGAACTCCTCAAGAAATGCACACGTCTTCACCAAATACAGCAGCAGAAGGCCTCAGAATTTGTCACTGATGTCAGGATGTTAGCGAAACACAATGATCTCTTAGATTCTACTCTTTCACTTGTTTTCAAGATGGCTTAAAGTTTGTTGTTTTCCTCTCTTTACACCCTGTCAGTGAGGTGCCTTCGAGCAATTCTGATGGAACATTGTGCAATACCGGATAGGAAACATATTTTTTATGAAAATAAAATAAATTGATCTATCAAAAATTGATGACTGCCAATATGTTTGTTTTTTATATTGTCTGTTATTGTTTACTCTTCAGTTTGGCAGAACTGATCGGAAAAAAAATAATGTAACCAATTTATTTCTAATTTTTAGGAATCTTTTGTTGCTGTGGACTTAAGCTCATTTACATTAAAAGTATACCTTCTCAAGAAATTGGTTCTCCATTGGTTCTCAGTTTGTATGCCTTGCAATCCTGTTCCTTATTTTTTTCTTCTTTACAGCTTGCCAAAGGCAACAATTTCAGTGGGCGTAGTGCAGGGGAAATGGGGGAGAAAAAGAAATACAATATAACAGAATAAAGTGCTTTAAATTCCAGTGGGAAAATAAAAATGATTTGTGTTAAAGGTTAAATAGTCCCTAAACCATAATGTTACAAGTTTTATAGGTTTTGATGTCTCTATATTCATGTGCAATGTATCATCAATCCACAGCCAAATACCACTGACATTGTATATTTTTTTATCTCTGCAGAACAATATTTGGATACCACTTACCTCTGAGGCAGTTCTTTTGGAAATTATAAATATATTTCTTTCTGGGGATCAAAAGAATACACATCAAAATGAAAGATGAAGTGTGGAATCTGAATTCACAGCTGGTTTATGCAATCTGGAAGGAGTACAGGATTTCTCCTCTTAGTTCCCTTCTCAAAGCTTTGTAGATAGAAGCCTAAAATGATACATTTGAATTTTTTTTATTCTTCTTCTCTTTTCTGGCTCTGTAAATGATTGCAATCAATCAGATTTTCTTTGTTCAAGAAGAACCATGAAATTCAATACGAATTTTTTTTCACATGTAATTTTAGTTATACACTGGGCAGTGTCTGACAGCTTAACAGTGTCCCACTGTGGCAAGAATATGTTATTTTTGGATAAATATTTTTACATATGAAAAGTTAACAATAAGTGGATTTGTTTAAGTCTCCTTTGAAAATAGTTTTGAAGGATATAAAATTATATTTTGAGTATTATTTTATATCTATATGAATTAACATAATCGTTTAATGAAACTGTGAAGAGATACTAAAACATTCCCAATAACAAAAATAGAAATTTGAAGCAAAATGATAATCTATTTCATGGTAGCTTGTAAGGTCTAAGCATTTTCAGGGCAGTATCCTTGCCTGTTCCCCAAGTGCCACAATAGTTACAAAATGACTTTTAAATATTGACAAAATAATTCTATTACTAATAAAAAGAAATAACAACAGTATGGTGGATTATATCCAAACTCTGATGCATTTTCTAGCATTTAGAAAGAAAGCTGTGTTCATCAGAAGTTTTGGAAATACACTGTTTCTATGAAACCAACCTAAATATAATCTGGATTTGCTTGAAGATTTAAAACTCGGTGTAATCCTAAACTGTAAATGTTTACTATGTAATATTATTTTCCAGTTTGATTTAGCTCTTACACTGAAAAACTTTATCTTCCTAAAATACATTTAGTGTAAATGTTATTATGGTAAAAAAAAAAAAATGGTACAGGTCATGGGCATTTTTTCTCCCCTGATATAATCACTCTTCTCTCTGGATCATGAGATGAGAAATCTATGACAAAGAAAATGTAAAATGTAAAACTAAACGGACGTATTGTTTAAGGACATTTCCAAGACAACATTTTTGGAGCTTTTTGGTCTGTTTACTAATCCAAGTGTACTTGCGCAGAGAAACATCTTTTTCGCGTGGTTAGAAAGAGTGCTGATTCCTCAACTGTTCACCAACTCAAAATTCTTTGGTTTGCCTACCATGTGCTAGGTATGAATTATGTGCTGAACAATGAATGGGGAGCACTGCACCTGTGTGGTTTGGCTCATGGCTCTTTCAAGGTGTTGTTTTGTGTGGGGAATAACGAACAATAAACCTGAATTACATAGAAGCGTGATAAGTGCTGCTTCGGAAATGATAAGGTGAAAAGGTGGAGACCGGTCGAGGAGATTAATGTTAACAAGGTGTTTTCTCTGAAGAGGTGACATTTAATATGAGACTTCAATCATGAGAAGAAACCAGCTGTGTCAGGAAACTAGAGAATAGAGTTCTAGGTAAGGGACAGAGAGCAAGTGCTTTCCCTAGACAGGGGAAAAGTGCTGGTCTTCAGCCATGCGGAAGGAGGTTATAGATGTGGACCTGTCTACATGGCAGTAGATGGGAGGTTCGTGAGAAAAGGCAGCCCAGGACAGATGAGGAGAGCACTTAACTTTGCATGTGGAATTCGGAGTTTATCTGATGAATGGAAGGCTTTGTAAAGATCTAACTCAAATGCTGTGTCTGTGGCTTAAAGGTATCATACCCCTGTTATTTAATGGAAATTATGTCATTTATAATTTATAGATGTGTAGTATGAATGTAATTTATAGAAAAAAAATGGTCTAGGTTGGAAGCATCCATTGTAGTAAGTTGGAACATACAGGCTTAACATAAAAACTCAATCATTGTTTGTTTTTAACATACTGAATTTAAGACATCTCTAAGAATCATTTGGATTGGTGGTCTTACCGTTTAAAAAAGTCAGTTTGGGGGCGCCTGGGTGGCGCAGTCGGTTAAGCGTCCGACTTCAGCCAGGTCACGATCTCGCGGTCCGTGAGTTCGAGCCCCGCATCGGGCTCTGGGCTGATGGCTCAGAGCCTGGAGCCTGTTTCCGATTCTGTGTCTCCCTCTCTCTCTGCCCCTCCCCTGTTCATGCTCTGTCTCTCTCTGTCCGAAAAATAAATAAACGTTGAAAAAAAAAAATTAAAACAGTTTGGACA
This sequence comes from Herpailurus yagouaroundi, assembly GCF_014898765.1. Classification (NCBI taxonomy): domain Eukaryota; kingdom Metazoa; phylum Chordata; class Mammalia; order Carnivora; family Felidae; genus Herpailurus; species Herpailurus yagouaroundi. Next base: position 9,003,557 of record NW_024412412.1, read on the forward strand.
CATGCATGTAGAGATTACCAGTCCATAAATGGTATTAACTGATGTTTGTGTGAGGATCACCTCCTTTCTAAGGAGAAAGCTGATGGAAAGAGGGCTCACACACACCCTGGAAAACGTTAAAATGTAGAGGTCACCTATTACAAGAGGAAAAGTAAGTCTGATAGAGTCCCTCTATCCTGAGGAACAGAAATAGCCATATATGTAGGAATAGATCATATTTATTACCAGCATTTAAGCAGTCACAGGATGGGAATGATTTGCCAAATAATCATTCAGTGTTTGCTGAACCTCCATGTTTGAATCTGACAGAACCGTATACGCGGTAGGCAGAAATCGAGAAGAGTCTGATCTTGCTGGTGATCAGACTGGTGGAGAGGGTTTCAAGCAGCAGTGCTTGACTTGGTCAATATTGAAAGGTCAAGGAAGGGGATTACTGTAAATGGTCACTTGGATTTGGCTACATAGAGTCACTTGCGATTTTTATGTGGAGAAGCTTCTTCAGTGGCTCAGGGAGCTATGAGCACATTGAAAATGCATACAGATGTGAACAGGCAGCGGGGAAGAGCAAACCGCCCCCCGTGTAGTGACAAACAAAACAAACAACATGCTTTCAATAACCCTCCAAGTCTTCGCTTTTGCCTTCGTGAATTAAAACCAGAAGGATTTAGGTAGATCGCCACACTCAATAGAAGTAAATCAGGGGAGAGGTGACTCAAAGCTCCAAGTTAGAGCAAACACATTCTATGGGTGGCAGGATTATGTACACGATGGTCTCAACAGGCTGGAAAGATACAAAAACAATTTACTGTCTTCGTGTCAGGTTCCCACATTTACAAATGGAGGCCTCCTGCCATTATTCTTGGCATTTGATGATTTTTGCAAATGAATATTCCGAAAATCTTGGCCTTCTGAACTCTGATACCTTGTCTTTATTCGCCTTAAGAGCATACCTCTGGCAGTAGCAATAGGTATAATGGTTATTAGTTCTCGACCTTCCACCATATATCAGACAATAATCCGTTTGTTTTATCTGATTTAATCCTCGCAGCATAATGAGTTAAGATTTATCTCAATTGTGTGGATGAGGAAGTTGGGACTCGTGAAGTTAAATGAATTGCTCAAGCTCCCAAGTATTTGTTCTTAACTCTAATTTCACCTCCAAACCCCACATATCCTCAGACGAGGATCTGTCTTCAGTACTTTGTCTTTCTTCATATGCCAAGCTGCTGAGTAAACCAGAATCACACAGCTAGCTGGATTAGTATATAATTTCTGCTTTATGTCCTGTATGTTAATATGTACTCTATAATTTCACCTGGCTGCTTTTTTTCCCCTTGGTCAGCTGTTCATTCTGTTCTCCCTGATTGAAAAACTTCTCTGTTCTCCTCAGGCCTCTGGTCCACATATCCATCATAATCTACCTTCTCCCCAGCTAATCTCACCTTCTATTTAACAGGGGTAATTGAGGCCACAGGATTTTAACTTGCTTTGATACCTATGTCTGTAAGAAATGTGTTTTTGGGGTGCCTGGGTGGCGCAGTCCGTTAAGCGTCCGACTTCAGCCAGGTCACGATCTCGCGGTCCGGGAGTTCGAGCCCCGCGTCGGGCTCTGGGCTGATGGCTCAGAGCCTGGAGCCTGTTTCCGATTCTGTGTCTCCCTCTCTCTCTGCCCCTCCCCCGTTCATGCTCTGTCTCTCTCTGTCCCAAAAATGAATAAACGTTGAAAAAAAAATTTAAAAAAAAAACGAAATGTGTTTTTACCGATATTCCTTCTCCTCTCAGAGACTCAGAGGGAGAAGGGCCCGTTCAGGATTTGATTTTTTTCCCCTTCTCTTATTTCTGTATGAAGTCTACTTCTTTGAATCCATTCTTCTTTCGGCAACTATAACTTGTGCTTCTAGGCCCTGCTTACCTATTTCTTGTGTGAAATGCTCGGTGGCACGAGTATTTTCCCCACATTCCCTAAGCACAGTCATTTTCCTATGGTGTTAAGGCTGTATCTTATCCACATCCTTCATACTTACCGTCGCGTCGTAAATGAGGTGAATGTATCTGAATACCTGAAACAGTAATTGCCTGATTTCCTTTCCGAAGTAGTCTGACTCTGTAGGACTGGCGTGTGACTTACAAGTTGGTGTTTGATAAATACTGCCGTGTGTTACAGTGACCATCTTTGATTGGAAACCACGGAGTCGTGGGAAGAACCTGCACTGGCGGGCTCAGAGAAATAGGTCGAATTTCATCTCTGAAACGTATTAGAGGAGCAGCTTTCCACAAATGTCTCAAAGTGACCAACGCTCGGTAATAAATCTTCTTGTCTGTGTCTTCAAAATAGATCCTTATCCTTAGCAGGTCTTATCACGTCTCCCAAGCCACCGTGATCTCTCATAAGGTCTGTTGCACCCTCCTGATGGAACTGACTCACACTAGCATGCCATATTATATATTTCCATCTAGAACCGGTAGATTTCTTTCTGGAAAAGTCGTGTAACGCCGTTCTTCCCCTTCACATCTTCCATTTGCTTCCTTTGACATCAAGAAGAGGTTCCAAATTCTTCACAGTGGCCTCTGTGACCGTCTATGATCTGCTGATCTGCTGCCCTTTCCAATTCCTCCTCCCTCTCTGATTTTTCCTGCCTCCTTTTCACTTGTTCATTCCACTGCAGGCACACTAGGCTCATTGCTGTGTCTTGATGAGCCCAATTAAGCTCAGGCTGTAGGACCCTTGAACTTGTCCTCTTTGCGAGACTGTTTCCCCTGAAGATAATCTAGTGACTGTCTTCTTCCCCTTCGTTCATATTTCTATCCAAAAATCACCTCCTCTGCGAAGTCTGAGCCGGCAGTCCTAAATAAGTGTGCCTGTACATCACACTCATTCTTACTAATTACCACCTCATATGTTACACGTTTTCTTCCAGTTTCGTTGTTTTCGTTAGTTGCCCTGACTGGATGGACAGAGGAACAAGAAATGAATTTAAGCATCCGGAAGTTTCTGGGCAGGAGATGCGTGGGGGATTTCCAATGGGCAATGGGGTAACACTGGAGAAAACCAGCATCGTTATTATATCTTTCCCAGTAGAACCACTCATCCTTGCTGATACCTTAGCAGCCAAAAGAGTCAGAAAGCTCTAATTTCCTGCTGCTTCTGGAAGTCATGCCAAGGAGAGAGATGCCATCTTCATGATTAAGGAATCTACACTGTTGAGTCTGCTCTTATTTACAAACTGTTCAGTTTTACACTGCAATAAAACAACTTTTACTGGGAATAAAACATAGTTGTAAAAAAACGTGTATAATTCATTGCACATTTATATGCACTGAAATTAGATGGGGCATATTCCATTGGCTATGAGCTTGCCATAGTTAACCAGGTATATTACAGTGAAAAGCTATATAATATTTTCCCAGTTGCATTTTCTACTCTCTCAAACTATCTGGTTTCTGACAGAGCTTGTCTTAAAGATGGAAACTAAGTGTTTTTGAGTGTGGTACCAGTAAGCCTAGAATAATGACACAAATTATTTTGATTAAAAACAAAGCCCATGGTTCATTTTGCTCATTAGATTATTTCAGTAATGGTGTTAGTAAACATATATTTATTGTACTTTCCCCAAGATAAAAATGGGCTCTGTACAATCATTTCTTTTCAGTATCGAATAGGAAGAGTGTGGGTTAGAAGGCTTTTTATTAGTTTCCTTTTGTAGAATGACTCTTGGTTAATTAGAATTTGTATCCATTCATAAATACTTCATTGGAAATTTATTAAATAAGCTTTAAGCCTTGTCACTGAGGTGAATGGTGATTGTCTAATTGAAGCCTGAATTTTTATCTGTAACAATGCCTTTGTCTGGTGACATAATTTCATATGAGCTTAATGAAACTGAGTTTAGCTTACTCCATTGACCCTTTGTTGCAATGTCAGGCAATGTTTCACACTGAACTATTTTCTATTTCATACTTTACCACTGTATTAGCTCTACTACTGTTTAAATGACTCCTTCATTAATTTGCACAGTGATCCACTGTGCGTTGATAAACGTCACAAAACTGTAAAACCTAAAAGTTTTGCTTATTTTTAGTTACTATATATTTTTTGGGTCATTCCTTTGCTTTTTTTTTTTAAGCTGTAAAACCACATTTTATTCAAGAACTATTACAATAAGGAGGAAAAGACTTCAGTACAGAACTGGGCTTAATTGCAAATACTGCGTGAACAAGTGGGGGTTCATAGGCAAGGAGCAGGGTGGGAGTCTGTGGATGAAAAAATTCATAAATGGAACTATCAGGTATTAGGGAGGATTCTGGCTAAACCAGCTGGACAGGATTTTTGGTAGAAGAAGACCAGAGTGATTGGATAGCAAGGGCGGCGGATGAGAAATATGATTGCGTATCGAGGCAAATCAATCATCAAGAGTGAGAGAGTCATGTTAATCTAACATAGCAGGATTGTTGCCATAACTGGGCAATGCAAAGACAAACAAGAAAGCCCAGAGGTCAAGGTCTAATTGGGAAGAGTTCAGAGGAGCCTGACTCAGGTTTGGTCCAGGAGAGAGTCTGTCACTTAGCTTGTGTTCTGTAGCAAGAGAAGGGTTTTCCTTTTCATAGTTTCCAACAGTCTTGATTCTATCATTTGTCTTTATTAATTTATATAAGTGAAATAAAATTCTTAGTATACTGCGTATGCTTGGTCACTTTGTTAGTTATTTTAAACATGACAAACCTAGCTCCTGGTCATTTAGGGTCTATTGCAAATTTTAATTGCTGTAATCTAAATATTCTTAAAGAGGGGCGCCTGGGTGGCGCAGTCGGTTGAGCGTCCGACTTCAACCAGGTCACGATCTCGCGGTCCGTGAGTTCGAGCCCCGCGTCGGGCTCTGGGCTGATGGCTCGGAGCCTGGAGCCTGTTTCCGATTCTGTGTCTCCCTCTCTCTCTGCCCCTCCCCCGTTCATGCTCTGTCTCTCTCTGTCCCAAAATAAATAAAAAACGTTGAAAAAAAAATTTAAAAAAAAAATAAATATTCTTAAAGAAAAACTGTTAATTTTATGCATAAGCCACAACTGAAATTAGGCTTCCTAATGAATAATTCTGTGGATCCTAAGTTCCTAGCATCGATGTGCTTTCCTCAAAGAAATTTTATTTCTGGGGATTCCTACTTCCTCTATTCCCTGGGTCTATCAGGGACACAGGACACACCCTGGCCCACCTCCCTAGCCACAAGCTCTGTTTTAAAGAGTTGGGATATGTGTTTCTTCTCTCTCAGAAGACCTCAGAGCTGCTTTTTAAAAAAATTTTTATTTATTGTTAATATGAAATTTATTGTCAAACTGGTTTCCATACAACACCCAGTGCTCATCCCAACAGGTTCCCTCCCACCCCCCATCAACCCTCAGTTTATGCTCAGTTTTTAAGAGTCTCCTATGGTTTGCCTCCCTCCCTAACTTTTTTCCCCCTTCCCCTTCCCCATGGTCTTCTCTTAAGTTTCTCAGGATCCACATGAGAGTGAAAACATATGGTATCTGTCTCTCTCTGTATGACTTATTTGACTAAGCATAACACTCACCAGCTCTATTCATGTTGCTACAAAAGGCCAGATTTCCTTCTTTCTCATTGCCAAGTAGTATTCCATTGCATATATAAAGCACAATTTCTTTATCCATTCATCAGTTGATGGACATTTAGGCTCTTTCCATGATTTGGCTATTGTTGAGAGTGCTGCTATACACATTGGGGTACAAGTGCCCCTATGCATCAGCACGCCTGTATCCCTTGCGTAAATTCCTAGCAGTGTTTCTGCTGGGTCATAGGGTAGATCTATTTTTAGTTTTTTGAGGAACCTCCACACTGTTTTCAAGAGCAGCTGTACCAGATTGCATTCCCACCAACAGTGCAAGAGGGTTTCCGTTTCTCCACATCCTTGCCAGCATCTGTAGTCTTCTGATTTGTTCATTTTGGCCACTCTGACTGGCGTGAGGTGATATCTGAGTGTGGTTTTGATTTGTATTTCCCTGATGAGGAGCAACGTTGAGCATCTTTTCATGTGCCTGTTGGCCATCCAGATGTCTTCTTTAGAGAAGTGTCTATTCAGGTTTTCTGCCTATTTCTTCACTGGACTATTTGTTTTTCAGGTGTGGAGTTTGGTGAATTCTTTATAGATTTTAGATACTAGCCCTTTATCCGATATGTCATTTGCAAGCATCTTTTCCCAATCCGTTGGTTGCCTTCTAGTTTTGTTGATTGTTTTCTTTGCAGTGCAGAAGCTTTTTATCTTCATGAGGTCCCAATGGTTCATTTTGCTTTTAATTCCCTTGCCTTTGGAGATGTGTCCACTAAGAAATTGCTGCAGCTGAGGTCAGAGAGGTTTCTTCCTGCTTTCTCCTCTAGGGTTTTGATGGTTTCCTGTCTCACATTCAGGTCCTTTATCCATTTTGAGTTTATTTTTTGTGAATGATGTAAGAAAGTGATCTAGTTACATTTTTCTGGATGTTGCTGTCCAGTTCTCCCAGCACCATTTGTTAAAGAGACTTTTTTCATTGGATATTCTTTCCTGCTTTGTCAAAAGTTAGTTGGCCATACTTTTGTGGGTCCAATTATTGAGTCTCTATTCTATTCCATTGGTGTATGTGTCTGTTTTTGTGCCAATACCATGCTGTCTTGATGATGACAGCTTTGTAGTAGAGGCTAAAGTCTGGGATTGTGATGCCTCCCGCTTTGGTCTTCTTCTTCAATATTACTTTGGCTATTCGGGATCTTTTGTGGTTCCATACAGATTTTAGGATTGCTTGTTCTAGCTTCAAGAAGAATGCCAGTGCAATTTTGATTGGGATTGGATCGAATGTGTAGATTGCTTTGGGTAGTATTGACATTTTAACAAATTTATTCTTCCAATCCATGAGCATGGAATGTTTCTCCATTTCTTTATAACTTCTTCAACTTCCTTCATAAGCTTTCTATAGTTTTCAGCATACAGATCTTTTACATCTTTGGTTAATATCATCCTCAATGGGGAAAATCTCAGAGCTTTCCCCTTGAGAACAGGAAGATGACAGGGATGTCCACTCTCACCGCTGTTGTTTCACATAGTGTTAGAAGTTCTAGCATCAGCAATCAGACAACAAAAGGAAATCAAAGGCATCAAAATTGGCAAAGATGAAGTCAAGCTTTCACTTTTTGCAGATGACATGATATTACACATGGAAAACCAGATAGACTCCACCAAAAGTCTGCTAGAACTGATACATGAATTCAGCAAACTTGCAGGATACAAAATTAATGTACAGAAATCAGTTGCATTTTTATACACTAATAATGAAGCAACAGAAAGACAAATAAGAAACTGATCCCATTCACAATTGCACCAAGTATCATAAAATACCTAGGAATAAACCTAACCAAAGATGTAAAAGATCTGTATGCTGAAAACTATAGAAAGCTTATGAAGGAAATTGAAGAAGATATAAAGAAATGGAAAAACATTCCGTGCTCATGGGTTTGAAGAATAAATATTGTTAAAATGTCAATTCCTTTCCTTTTAAAGTAGGAAGTTTAGATGAGGTTCATAGGGACTGGGGTAGCTACCAGGAGTTAAGAAAATAGGATCTCATAAGAGTATTGAGAAACATTATTACATAGAAACAAATTTTTTAATCTTTTAATGGTCCCAGATTCACTCCTGCAGTACATATTTTAGTACTTATTTTTAAAGATTTTTTTTTCATGAAGTAACACATTTTTTTTCCCTCTCCATTCAAAATAATTTATGCAGCCCTTGATGAGATAATAGGAAAATCCTTGAGAGGAGGCAGTGGTCCCAGATTCTTTCTATTCCTGGCTAAACCAATGACTTTATTAGGACCTCAGTGTCACTTTAACTCAAAGTGTCTGAGTTTTGTAACCTAGAGAGGCAGAGATTGAGAGTTGACACGTTCTGAAATTTAAATGGATTGGGGCGCCTGGGTGGCTTAGTTAAGCATCCGACTCTAGATTTCTGCTCAAGTCATAGTTGCGTGGTTCATGAATTCAAGCCCTGAATTGGGCTCCATACTGGCAGTGTGGATCCTACTTGGAAATCCCTCTCTTTCCTTCTCTTTCCTTCTCTTTGTCCTCCTTAGGTTGCTTTCTCTGTTGCAGAGTAAATTAATAAACTTAAAAAAAATTTTAAAGGGATTCATATGTGACCACTTTTTGGTAGTAACTTAATTGCTCATGAAATGTTGTAGATCAAACTTTTTAAAGCTATTAAGATGTCACCACATAGATTTCTTTTTGTTAGTATACCATTGTGATTTATCTGATTGAGAGAAAATACTCCGTGCACATTTAAGAATACGCATGACTTCAAACTCTTATTCACACTCACGTTAGAAACAAAGGATAGAGAAGTATGCAGTTAACACACTATGCCACGATTATTGCTGACCTGACTTAGGATTAAACTTGGTATCTTTTGAGAAAAGAGTTTGGAAAGGAAAAAAGGCATTTAAAATAAAATATGTTCTTCTTTAGTGTAAAATAATCAGTTTGATCAAACAGGATTCTTTATTTCTCATTAAACATTTTGAGCTGTTTCTCTTCTATTAAAAATACCTATCAAAATGTAATAGTGGCTGCCTTCTCAAATAATGAGTTGGCATTATTATGATATTAGATAAGAACACTTTTATTTGTTTCTTAACTGTTTTCATTCTTTTTTTATGCCGTTATCATTGCTATGATAATAAAAACAAAAAGGTCTTCATGAGGAGGTGCATAATTGGGAGGGACCCTGACAATTACACTTCCATTTCAAATGAGTTGAGAAAATCTACATGCTAAGTTTTTTTTTTTTCCAATTGAAGTAAAATTGGTTTATAACATTCTGTTAGTCTCAGGTATACAATATTATAATTCGATATCAGTATACATTAAAAAGTGATCACCACAGTAAGTATAGTTATTCATCTCCATTAAATTGACCCCCTCACCCTTTTTACCCACCTCCTGATCAACTTCCTCTCTGATAACCACCATCGTCTGTATCTATGAGGGTTTTTAATTTTTAAATATTTAATTAAAGTATAGTTCACATATTAAGTCATTTAAAATTGCATTTCTTTACACTAATAATGAAATAGTGGAAAGAGAAAGAAAAAAAATCCCATTTACAATTGCATCAAAAAGAATAAAATACCTAGGAATATTTAAGCAAAGAGGTAAAAAGTCTGTGCTCTTAAAACTATGACACTGATAAAAGAAATAGGAGTTCGGTTTAGTTTGTTCATTTGTTTTTTTTTTTTTTTTTAATTTTTAAAAAAAATTTTTTTTCAACGTTTATTTATTTTTGGGACAGAGAGAGACAGAGCATGAACGGGGGAGGAGCAGAGAGAGAAGGAGACACAGAATCGGAAACAGGCTCCAGGCTCTGAGCCATCAGCCCAGAGCCTGATGCGGGGCTCGAACTCACGGACCGCGAGATCGTGACCTGGCTGAAGTTGG
>NW_024412412.1:9013428-9027829 GCF_014898765.1 Herpailurus yagouaroundi
TTCCTTTCCTTTTAAAGTAGGAAGTTTAGATGAGGTTCATAGGGACTGGGGTAGCTACCAGGAGTTAAGAAAATAGGATCTCATAAGAGTATTGAGAAACATTATTACATAGAAACAAATTTTTTAATCTTTTAATGGTCCCAGATTCACTCCTGCAGTACATATTTTAGTACTTATTTTTAAAGATTTTTTTTTCATGAAGTAACACATTTTTTTTTCCTCTCCATTCAAAATAATTTATGCAGCCCTTGATGAGATAATAGGAAAATCCTTGAGAGGAGGCAGTGGTCCCAGATTCTTTCTATTCCTGGCTAAACCAATGACTTTATTAGGACCTCAGTGTCACTTTAACTCAAAGTGTCTGAGTTTTGTAACCTAGAGAGGCAGAGATTGAGAGTTGACACGTTCTGAAATTTAAATGGATTGGGGAGCCTGGGTGGCTTAGTTAAGCATCCGACTCTAGATTTCTGCTCAGGTCATAGTTGCGTGGTTCATGAATTCAAGCCCTGAATTGGGCTCCATACTGGCAGTGTGGATCCTACTTGGAAATCTCTCTCTTTCCTTCTCTTTCCTTCTCTTTGTCCTCCTTAGGTTGCTTTCTCTGTTGCAGAGTAAATTAATAAACTTAAAAAAAATTTTAAAGGGATTCATATGTGACCACTTTTTGGTAGTAACTTAATTGCTCATGAAATGTTGTAGATCAAACTTTTTAAAGCTATTAAGATGTCACCACATAGATTTCTTTTTGTTAGTATACCATTGTGATTTATCTGATTGAGAGAAAATACTCCGTGCACATTTAAGAATACGCATGACTTCAAACTCTTATTCACACTCACGTTAGAAACAAAGGATAGAGAAGTATGCAGTTAACACACTATGCCACGATTATTGCTGACCTGACTTAGGATTAAACTTGGTATCTTTTGAGAAAAGAGTTTGGAAAGGAAAAAAGGCATTTAAAATAAAATATGTTCTTCTCTAGTGTAAAATAATCAGTTTGATCAAACAGGATTCTTTATTTCTCATTAAACATTTTGAGCTGTTTCTCTTCTATTAAAAATACCTATCAAAATGTAATAGTGGCTGCCTTCTCAAATAATGAGTTGGCATTATTATGATATTAGATAAGAACACTTTTATTTGTTTCTTAACTGTTTTCATTCTTTTTTTATGCCGTTATCATTGCTATGATAATAAAAACAAAAAGGTCTTCATGAGGAGGTGCATAATTGGGAGGGACCCTGACAATTACACTTCCATTTCAAATGAGTTGAGAAAATCTACATGCTAAGTTTTTTTTTTTTCCAATTGAAGTAAAATTGGTTTATAACATTCTGTTAGTCTCAGGTATACAATATTATAATTCGATATCAGTATACGTTAAAAAGTGATCACCACAGTAAATATAGTTATTCATCTCCATTAAATTGACCCCCTCACCCTTTTTACCCACCTCCTGATCAACTTCCTCTCTGATAACCACCATCGTCTGTATCTATGAGGGTTTTTAATTTTTAAATGTTTAATTAAAGTATAGTTCACATATTAAGTCATTTCAAATTGCATTTCTTTACACTAATAATGAAATAGTGGAAAGAGAAAGAAAAAAAAATCCCATTTACAATTGCATCAAAAAGAATAAAATACCTAGGAATATTTAAGCAAAGAGGTAAAAAGTCTGTGCTCTTAAAACTATGACACTGATAAAAGAAATAGGAGTTCGGTTTAGTTTGTTCATTTGTTTTTTTTTTTTTTTTTAATTTTTAAAAAAAATTTTTTTTCAACGTTTATTTATTTTTGGGACAGAGAGAGACAGAGCATGAACGGGGGAGGAGCAGAGAGAGAAGGAGACACAGAATCGGAAACAGGCTCCAGGCTCTGAGCCATCAGCCCAGAGCCTGATGCGGGGCTCGAACTCACGGACCGCGAGATCGTGACCTGGCTGAAGTTGGACGCTTAACTGACTGCGCCACCCAGGCGCCCCTGTTTTGTTTTTAATGTTCTGTATTTGAGTGAAATCATACAGTCTCTGTCTTTCTGTGTCTCACTTATTTTACTTGGCATAATACTCTCAAGGTCCATCCTTGTGGTCACAAATGGTAAGATATCACTCTGTTTTATGGTTGAGTAATATTCCATTGTGTGTGTATGTGTATGTATGTATGTGTATATATGCATATATACATGTATAAGTGTGTGTGTATATATATATATGTGTGTGTGTGTATACACACACACATATCACATGCACACACGCACACACACCTATATCTTCTTTATCCATCTATCAGTGAAAACAGGTTGTTTACATATCTTGGCTATTTTAAATAATGCTGCAATTAACACATGGGTTTATATATTTTTTAAATCAGTGTTTCCATTTTCTTTCGATAAAGACCCAGAAGTAGAATAGCTAGATCACCTATTAGTTGTATTTCTAATGTACTGATGAATCTCCATACTCATCTCCATGGTGACTGCACTAATTTACATTCCCACTAGCAGAGTATGATGGGTTCCATTTTTTCCATATTACCAATGATTCCTATTTCCTTTTTTAGATAGCCTTTTTAACAGATATGGGGTGATATTTAATTGTGGCTTTGATTTGCATTTCCCTGGTAATTAGTGATGCTGAGCATCTATCTCCTCATGTGTCTGTTGGCCATGTGTATGTTGCTTCAGAAAAAGGTGTATTTAATCCTCTGGCCATTTTTTAGTAGGTTTGCTTGTTTTGCTATTAAAGCTTTTTACATTCATGTAGTCTACTTCTTAATTGTTGGTTTTGTTGCCTTTATTTTTGGAATCTGATCCAAAAATTCATTGCTAAGATGGTAGGAGCTTACTAGCTATGTTTTCTTCTGGGATTTTTATAGTTTCAGGTGTCACATTCAAGTTTTTAATGCATTTTTGAGTCAGTTTTTATGTAAGGTATAAGATGGTGGTCCATATTCTTTTGCATATGGCTCTCCAGTTTTCTTAACACCATTTATTGGAGACTGACTGTCCTTTCCCCCATTGTATATGCTTGGCTCTTTTGTCATCAGTTAATTGACCAAATAAGTGGGTTTAGTTCTGGGCTGTCTGTTGTACCCCATTGATCGATCTCTCTCTCTCTCTCTCTCTCTCTCTCTCTCTCTCTCTCTCGCTGGTTTTTTTCTTTTTTTTTATGTCAACACTATACTGTTTTGATTATGATAATATTGTAGTATAGTTTTAAATCAGAGACTATGATACCTCCAGTTTTGTTTTTCTTAAAATTCCTTTTGCGGGGCGCCTGGGTGGCGCAGTCGGTTAAGCGTCTGACTTCAGCCAGGTCACCATCTCGCGGTCCGTGAGTTCGAGCCCCGCGTCGGGCTCTGGGCTGATGGCTCAGAGCCTGGAGCCTGTTTCCGATTCTGTGTCTCCCTCTCTCTCTGCCCCTCCCCCGTTCGTGCTCTGTCTCTCTCTGTCCCAAAAATAAATAAAAAACGTTGAAAAAAAAATTAAAAAAAAAATTCCTTTTGCTCTTCAGGATCTTTTGTGGCTCCATGTAAATTTTAGGATGCTTTATTCTAGTTCTGTGAATAATGCTATTGGAAATTTGATAGGGATAACAATGAATCTATAGATTTCCTTGGGTATGATGGACACTTTAACAATATTATTCCAATCTGTGAGCACAGAAATCTTTCTGTTTGTGTTTTCTTTATTTGCTCTCACTTGCGTATTACAGTTTTCAGAGTACAGGTCTTTCAACTCCTTGTGTAAATTATTTCTCAGGTATTTTTCTCTTTTTAATGGAATTATAAGTAGGATGGTTTTTTGATTTCTCATATTGTTAGCTCATTTTTAGTGTAGGGAAATACAACAGATTTCTTTATGTTGATTTTGTATCCTGCAATGTTACTGAATTTATTTATTATTTCACACAGTTTTTTGGTCATTTCTCTCAGATTTTGTATATACAGTATCATTGTATCTGCACATAATAACTTTTAGTTTTTTTCCATCTTGGATGGCTTTTATTTTTTGTCTAATTGCTGTGACTAGGATTTCAAATATGATATTGATTAAGGTGGCAAAAATGAGCATCCTTGTCTTGTTCCTGGTCTTAAAGAGAAAGCTTTAGTTTTTCACCATTGAGTGTGATAAACGCTGAGGGTTTGCCCTTTATGTCCTTTATTATATTGAGGTAGGTTCCTTCTATAACCATTGTTGAGAGTTTTTATCCTGTATGGATGTTGGATTTGCTCATTTGATTTTCTGTATGTGTTGAGATGATTGTATGATTTTTATGTTTGATTTTGTTAACATGGTATACCATATTGATAGTTGGATTTTGAACCATACTTGCATCCTTGGTGTAAATCCCACTTAATAATGGTGTACGATCCTCATGATGTAAAGTTAAATTAGCTTGCTCATATTTTGTTGAGAATTTTTGCATCTCTGTTTATCAGGGAAATTGTAATTTTCTTTCTGTGGTTGTTCATGTCTGATTTTGCTATTGGGGCAATGCTGGCCTCATAACGTTTGGAAATGTTCCCTTCTCTTCAGTGTTTTGGAAGAGTTTGAAAGGATAGGTATTAAGTCACCTTTGCTTGGTAGAATTCACCAGTGAAGCCATCTGGTCCTGAATTTTGTTTATTGGGAGGGTTTTGATTACTTAATCTCCCTTCTAGTATTCAGTCTATTCACATTTTGTCTTTCTTCATTATTCCATCTCTGAAAATTGTATGTTCTATGAATTTACCCATTTCTTCTTTGTTGTCCAATTTGTTGGCATATACTTGTTCATAATACTCTCTTTTTGGCCTCTGAAATTCTGTGGCGTCAGTTGTGTAACCTCTCCTATTTTACTTCTCTGTTTATGAGAGAATTATTATTTTTTTTTTTTTTTGGGTAAATTTATCTAAAGGTTTGCCAATTTTGTTTATTTTTTCAAAGAACTGTCTCTTGGTTTTATGAATTTTTTTATTATACTCTTATTCTTTATTTCATTTGTTTCTGCTCTGGTATTTATTATAGCCTTCCTTCTATTAACTTTGGGCTTCGCTTTTTCTTTTTTTTTTTTTTTCCTGATTAGATTGTTTCTTGAGATAGGCCTTTAGTGCCGTCAACTTCCCTCTTAGAACTGCTTTTGATGTGTTCCATAGATTTTGGCTTGTTGTATTTCTAATTTCTTGTGTTTCCAGGTATGTTTTGATTTATCCTTTTATTTCTTTCTTGACCCATTTGTTGTTAAGTATAATGTTTAATCACTACTTGTTATTTTTTCCATTATTTTTCTTATGGTTGATGTCTATCTAAATACCATTGTGATTGGAGAAGATTCTTCATAGGATTTCAACCTCCTTGAACTTCTTGATGGTTGTTTTGGGCCTACATGTGATCTGTCCTGGAGAATGTTTCATATGCATTGAGATAAATGTGTATTCTGGGTTTGGATGGGATGTTCTTATATATCTATTAATTCCATCTGATCTAATGTGCCATTCATGGCCAATTTTACTTATTGATTTTCTGTCTGTATGATCTATCCATTGATGTAAGTAGGGTAGTAGACTCCCCAGGATTATTGTAATGCCATAAATTTCTCCCTTTAGGTCTATTAATATTTATTGTATATTTTTAGGTGCTACTTTATTGGGTGCATAAATAATTACACTTGCTATATCCTCTTGTTGGATGGACCCCTTTACGTTATGTAATGCCTTTTTAGACTTTTATTACAGACTTTGTTTCAAAGTTTATTTTTTCAGGCTTAAAACACCTACCGAACCTTTGTTTTGGCTTTTATTTGCACAGAATATCTTTTCCCTTCCTCTCACTTTGAGTCTGTGTGTGTCATTATAGCTGTCTTGTAGGCAATACATATATGTAGGCAATATATAGATGAGCCTTGACATTTCACCCATTTAGCCATTCTCTGTCTTTTGGAAAATTTAATCCATTTATATGTAGAGAAATTATTGATAGGTACTTATTACATTTTTGTCAGTTGATTTCTGGCTGTTTCTTTAGTACTTCCTTCTTCCTTTATTCTTCTCTTGTTCTCTCCCTTATGATTACTTTAGTGTTGTATTTAGTTTCCTTTTTCATTTTCTTTTGTGTATGTACTACAGGTTTTTGCCTCATGATTATCATGTGTTTTATATACGACAGTCTGTACAGTACCTCCCCCACCCCCATATCTGTTAGGGATATGTTCCAAGACCCCCGGTGGATATCTCAAAGTATAGATAGTGCTGAACCCTGTACATGTTTTACTCTACATACCTAGCTATGATAAAGTTTAATTAATAAATTGGGCACAGTAAGAGAGGAACAGTAACAACTAATACTAAAGTAGAACAATTATAACCATGTGCTACAATAAAAGTTAGGAGAATGTGGTCTCTTTTCCCCTCAAAATTGTATAGAACTGTACTTGCTCTTCTTGTGATGATGTGAGATGATAAAATGTCTGTATGATAAGATAAAGTGAGGTGAATGACACAGGAATTGTGATGTAATGTTAAGCTGCTACTACCCTCTGATGCTATATCAGGGAGATCATCTGCTTCCACACTATGGGTGAAAAGCAACACCAGGGATTTGGTATACTGTATATTATATGGGTATGTATGGATATATATACCCACACATATCTATACACACACACACACACCACACACACACACACACACACACACATATTTGTGTGTGTGTGTGTGTGTGTGTGTGTATGTATAAAGTGGATGGAAACATAAATTTGAACACATTTTAAAATCTCTGCATTTTGCCCCCCTATTTTATATTTCTCATGTCACATTTTTCTTCTTTTTATTTTGTATCTCTTTTAATAATGGCAATTATAGTTAATTTTACTACTTTTATCTTTCAACCTTTATGCTAGCTTTAGAAGTGTTTAATTCCCTATCTTGACTATGTTTCAGTGTCTTTGGCCTGGGTCCTGGGAGGACTGCATGTGCACATGCGTTTCTGGAAAGGAGTATCTCAGATACCCACAGTCCCTACCCCCCACCGCACCCCCGAGATTTTGGATGTAAGCACTATTTGTTTTGAAAGCCCGATGTTTTTAGGACCTTGTCTCTCTGATGTATGTCCCAAGGGTTCAGGAGCCTGATGTGGGACACAAAGCCGTCACTCTGGAGAGGCTCTAACTCAGTGTTATCACTCTTGATAGGGTTCGCTGCACTAGGGCTGGGAGTCTTGATGATCGTGTCTCTGCCTTTGCTACCTCCCATAGTGTGGCCCTTTTATCCCTTTTTGTGGAGGAAGCCGTTTATCTAGTATTCTGTTTTCTTTCAGTGGGAATTACTCCATTTGTAGCTATAGATGTGGTGTGTCCATGGAAGGAAGTGAGTTCATGATTTTCCTAAGCTGCCATCTTGGACCATCTCCTCTCAAGCTAAATTATTTTCAAAGTTAAAAAAAATGTTCAATGATGTTTAACACATCACTGATTTGTAACATCTGAATATTTCTAAAAAGTAATGAAAATTCAGTTTGAATCAAAATATATTCAACACATTTTTCTTTACACTGTGACTGGCATCTTCCATATTTAGTAAACTAAAAAAAATTTATAAAGCAATAAAATAATGGATTCTCATAAGATTATTCAGTTATGGCTGCATATAAAATAAATCTAATACAATGCAGCAGGAAGACCATGTCCTTTACGGTGACATTCGAGTAATCTGGGGTAATAGATGTTTCACTCTGTGGAGTTTGTGCTAGGATTAGCAACATTTTCATGCTCTTGGGGTAGCATTAGAGTCTTAGAGTTGAGATAATGTTTTATTACATTTTCAATGAAATATGAGTTTACAAAAGTATCTCTGTGTTTTCCAAATTTCATGACACAGTTTAATAGTACCAAAAAGACTTCTGTCTTTGAAGATTTCCGGTAGCTTTTGGAAAACCACATCTCTTAATTTTCAACACTGTTTAATACATCAGCTCTTACCAACTGAGATTTATGGACAGATAGCATTTTGTGCTGGAATATTACGAATATTTAAAAAATGTAAAATGATAATAAAGTATGTTAGAAATAGATTACAAACCAATATTTTTGTATGCAAGCTAACTTGTAAACCACTGGCTCTCATGGTAGGGGGAGAGGACACTTTCAGTGTATGGAGGATATTTGACAATGTCTGGAGATATTTTCAGTTGTTGGAACTTGGGAGAGGTACCAGAATTTAATGGATAAAGGTCAGGGATACAACTAAACATTGTACAACGCACATAGCTCCGCACAACAGAGTATTACCTAGCCCTAAATGTCAATAGCATCGAGGCACAGAGACCTGTGTTATGCTAATCACTACACTGCAAAAGTAGGTGCTGATCAAAATATGTTGTTTGCCTTGTGAAACTCGGGGATAAAAGAAAACTATACCCAAACCTTTACATTTCTGACATCTGTGCTGCTTGTGATTGGAGATTCTCTTTCTTCTGAATATCTATTGTGTGTTCCATTGACTGCTGGGATAAGAGCCACTTGTTTCTACAATAATTGTCACAGGAAAACTGCCAGATGGTGATACTAAGAGGGCACCATAAAAAAAAAAGATGAAAGAAAGAAAACTGTGTTTTCCTTCTCATTTCACTTTCTTTTATAGGCTAAGTTGATCTGATGCTTGAAATACAATCTATCCTTCTTTGAGTAGAAGAAAAGATGATTCATTTATGCAGATGGCATCCAAATATTGATCAGATAGGACTTGTAATATTCTTTTAATATACCTGGTTATTATTTGTCCCTACTATCCCTTTAACATTGTTGAATGGGGGGAGGGATTCTTTGACCACTAAATGAAAATTTTGGTAGGTTTGTGATTCTTCATTTTTCTCTTGGTGTGTGTGGGGGGGTCCTGTGGTAATTTTATTTAATTATTCAAAATTTTTTATTTAGAGAGTGAGAGTGAGAGAGAGAGAGAGAGAGAGAGGTCATTAGGGCCAGAGAGAGAGAGAGAATCCCAAGCAGACTCCCTACTGTCAGCACAGAGCCTCATGTGGAACTCAAACTCACTAAACCATTAGATCATAACCTGAGCCAAAATCAAAAGTCAGACACTCAACTGACCCAAGTATCCAGGCACCCCAGATCACAAAATGCAGTAGGAAACTGACAGTTAGAATGCCTAGTCCTTGATAATAACTATGCATTTGATTTAAATCTCCATTGTGAGACAAAGGATTGGCTTCAGCCAGATTGCCTGCTGCCTGAGAACAGAAATAGCCACGTTCTCTTCTCTTTCCATTCACTTCATCCCAAAGCCTCCTAAGTTGGAAAACGGGAAGTAGTGAAGGGGTAGAGTTTTACCCAAAGTTTTTACTCTACTGGTACTTCTTGAAAATGATTTTGTGTTCTTTACATCTGGCAGGGGGTTCTAGCTGATTTTCACTAGTTAGTACTCTCATCTAAGCTCTCATGATCTAGGTAGGCTAAGTTGTCAAGATGTCTTTGGGGTTCCTCTGCTTGGACTCTGCCCTGACACAGGCTATGGGTACCCTTCCCTTGAGTATTTGTGTCTGCAAGGTTCTGGTTTTAGAGGAGCTCCCTCCCCCCCACCACCGGAAGACCTTTTACTTGGTTTTTATTATGTGGACCAATAATAGTCGTAAGCAAAAGTCACACTGACTCCAGGCTGACTCTTTCTCCTCCCACATGACAGAATATCTGGTCTGAAGGAAACACCACCTGTTATTTACCTTGACAAATTCTATGCTGAGTTTACTACCAAAGAATTTTAGCCCTACATCATTTTTGCCTTTTCAACTTCCTGAAGGGGAATAAAGACAGGAGTGTGACTCACCTTCTGATCTCTGTGAGACGCACACCATGTTAAGAGTGGTCCTTGACTTCAGGAGAACATAGCGCTTACCCCGTTGTGCAAATTTAGCAGGGAGTGAGGGGATTCTCAATCACTGATTTGTCTAGCTGCTTGGAAAATCTGGGCTCAGCATTTACTTGGTTAACCTCCGTTTTGCGTCGATAACAGACTGAGTTAAAACTTCTAAGTTACCAATTCCGATGACCAGAAGAATTTAAAGCATAATTTGCTCGTGGCCCAAAATTTCATAATATTGGGTCAAAATGATAAGCAAAACCATGCGAATATCATTTTGTTCATGAGTCTTTCTGGTAATTAAAAAAGGTAAATACTGCACATGTCATGACAGGAATTTATTTACCTCGTAGATTATGTTTTTGCCCAAATAATTGTGTGATACTTCAAATAAAGCAATGGGGAGGGGGCGCCTGGGTGGCGCAATTGGTTAAGCGTCCGACTTCAGCCAGGTCACGATCTCGCGGTCCGTGAGTTCGAGCCCCGCGTCAGGCTCTGGGCTGATGGCGCGGAGCCTGGAGCCTGTTTCCGATTCTGTGTCTCCCTCTCTCTCTGCCCCTCCCCCGTTCATGCTCTGTCTCTCTCTGTCCCAAAAATAAATAAAAGTTGAAAAAAAATAAAAAAATAAAAAAAAAATAAAAAAAAAAAGCAATGGGGAGGACAAAAATCCGTGTTTTTAAATTTACCCCATAGAGGAACCAAAGGAAGGATCATTTTGTAATTTCCAGTACTATTTTACCCATCTTAATATGTATATAGAGTGCTTTCCAGGTTAAATGATTTTTAATTGTGCCAGTTTCAATTTTGGTGTGGAATATACAGTAACTGGTGATAAGACAAACCCAAGAAAACTATTTTAGATGGAATTATTTTGGCAATGCAAAGCTACCTAGCACTATTGGTCAGACAATACACTGCTCGTTCTGTTCATACTCATCCTGCTGATCTGGAGATAAAGCTGATATTTCACTGCAGGGTCCGGGCTAGCTGGAATGAGACATTGTGTTTGTAGGACCTATGATCTCCTTTGCAGAGAAAAGTAATTCGTAAAGGTAGGAAAGGGCATCATGAAAAACATTCTCCTCAGATTCTGCAGGAATCGCAGGAGGGTTACTGAAAGGGTGGTCGGCAAGACTGAGTGCAACAAACAAATGAAAAGAAAAAAAAATCTCTTCTGTCTGGTTTACTCTGGAGAATATGAAATGGAGAAAATATGCCTGTGAAGCTTGTGTGGGTCTTGAGGGATGGTTACGTTTGTTTTTCTCTAAAGTAGGCATTTGAACTTTTTCTTGCATGTGTAGATCACGACTATTGTTTTTTGGGTTTTTTTTTTAATTCCTTTTAATTCTGCAGCCTGTTTTGCATTAAGTGCCTGGGGCCAGTGCGTGGACTTAAGCTGCTGTGAATTTGTGTTTCAGTTTTGTCTTGTTCTTAATCCTGTGTAAGATAACAGTTGTGATTGTGACACACAGAAAGTATTTCCGATTGACTGTGCTCACCAGTTTCTTTAACCTGCCCCCTTGTATCTCCCTCTACTTTTGATATCCTTTTGCTTTTCTGAAGTTCTGTCTTTAAAGGCTCCATCCGTAAAATGGGGTTTGTGGTGGTAAGAACTCAGTTTAGCTTATCTACAAGTGCATTTTTTTCTCCTTCAGCCTTGACTAATTGCTTTGCTGGATAAGAATACTGCTCGATATTAATTTGTAGAAATTAGAGGTTGAATCTAGAGAGAATGTGTCTCTTGCTTCACCTAAGCGTGACCAAGTCCTATGACCTAATAGCAGGTAGGCTTTCTTTGAGACACTGGTTATTGCAGGACGATATGAACATCAGGATAAGTGACCTCTTCCACTTTAGGAAAAGAAGTGCTATAGTTTTTCCAAAGAGGAGATTCAAATTTTATTTCATCTGGTTTTGAGATGTCTTAAAACATATTCATGGTATCCTGTGAAAGATTTTCTAAACCGTAAAATATTTAAAGTATGATAATGTTAACTTAGTGAAAATAAATCTGATAATTCTGGTAACATTTTTAAAGATAGTCAAAACATTGTTTAGTTTGGTTTTCCTTCCCTGTCTCCTTTGTACAAGGTTGAAGAGGTGGATTTGCTAAGTGGTGGAATGAAGTGTATTCAGATCTTCTGCTTAAAGCAGAATGGATTAATCCATAAAAATGTATATCAGGTATCGCTCTCAGATTGTAATATCTGAAACAGCTAAGTAATGGTAATAATTCATACCTGTCTGATTTTCAGTGAGTGAAGTAAGGGTGAAATTAAGGTCTAACCCAGCACAGATGTATTATTTACCAATAGATTCTATCAGCTTACCAATTAAAATGTAATTTTCGGGGCGCCTGGGTGGCTCAGTTGGTTAAGCGTCGGACTTCCGATCAGGGCATGATCTTGCGGTTTGTGAGTTCAAGCCCCGCATCAGCCTCTCTGCTGACAGCTCAGAGCCTGGAGCCTGCTTTGGATTCTGTGTCTGCTTCTCTCCCTGACCCTCCCCTGCTCATGCTCTGTCTCTCTCTGTCTCAAAAATAAACAAATAAAACATTAAGAAAAATTAATTTTCAAAGCACAGATTTTATCATCTCTATTTTGTTCCAATTTAATTATTCCCTCCAGATTATTCTTATGTAAATAAATTCTTACAGGGGGTACAGAATGCTCCTCTCATTATATTTTGTTTGTCCTCAAATAAAATTAGAGTTAGGATATGTATGATCCCTGAACTGGATCTCATAGATGGATTTCCTAGGGCTGATCTTCCAAATTTTCAGGTTTTATCATGGGTATTGGCCTTACTGGAAAGAATGTATAATACCAACATAATACCTCTTGTAAATAGTTCTTGCTTATATGATGAAATTATGAGTCATCAAGCTAAAGGCAATGAGAAGATTGTTGTGGCAAGACTTCTAGTGATTCAAGTACCTTTGTAAAGAGAAACTCACATTTGTCTAAAAACAGGTTTCCTATATGTATAAAATTGCTAACATTTAATTTAAAATTCATATTTGTGAGTCTATTGAAAATCTAATTTAGAAAGTAAAATTTATAAACAACAGACATGTATGTATATACGTATATCCTTTATATTTCTTTATGCTCCTGATTATGGCTGAAAATAAGGAAGTCATAAAAGACCCAGCACTATCTTACATCTTTGAAAGGAAGAGAAGTCATTTTTATCTCTCACAGTGAAATCTATTGAAACGATTCAGTTCTATAGTGTTTTTCACAAACAATGTTAAAATATATCACACATAAAAAATAAAGTAAAATAACAGTCTCTTCTAAATGTTAATATCTCAGTAACTTCCTTTATATACAATATGGGAAGTAAATATTAAGTATCAAGCTTAAAGATTACTTAATAATGCTGAGAGGTGTATATTTAGAAGTTCACCAACATAATGTCTTCAGTTTATACTCCTTTCAATGCTTCATAATAATAAATTGACATGAAGCAGATTTATTTTATTTTATTTTATTTTATTTTGAGAGCATGTGATCAGGGGAGGGGCAGAGAGACAGGGGCCAAGAGACTCCCAAGCAGGCTCCGTGCTCAGTGCAGAGCCCCACATGGGACTAGATCAGAGATCATGTTCAGAGCTGATTTCATAGTCAGACACTTAACTGACTGAGCTACCCCGGTGCCCTTAAGCAGATTATTTTTAAAATAATCTCCCATTGGGGCGCCTGGGTGGCGCAGTCGGTTAAGCGTCCGACTTCAGCCAGGTCACGATCTCACGGTCTGTGAGTTCGAGCCCCGCCTCGGGCTCTGGTCTGATGGCTCGGAGCCTGGAGCCTGTTTCCGATTCTGTGTCTCCCTCTCTCTCTGCCCCTCGCCCGTTCATGCTCTGTCTCTCTCTGTCCCAAAAATAAATAAACGTTGAAAAAAAAAATTTTAAAAAAAATAAATAAAATAATCTCCCATAGTAAGCAGCGATGTTTCAGAGTCCTTTAAAGATGTGGTTGTCATCCATGATCTGGCTTTTTACACGAATTGTCTCGTTTTTAAGTCTAACTCTTTGGCATTCATCAGTTGTATTTTAACAATATTTTTAAATGAAACCATTAATGAGCATAATGATAATTAATGAGAAGAATTTAAAGTATTGTCAACTGGGTGAAACTTGCTTTCCTACATATTCCACACAATGAGAAATTTGTAATGTCAAGTCTTCCTCCCTCTCTCTCTCTTTTTTTTTTTTCTTCTGCCTTTTCCAGAATACCTATGAGTGTGGCCAACATACTCAGTAGGAATATTTTGTGTGCTTACTTATGAATAGTTATAGTTGAGTACATGCATGAAGTATATCAAAATATGGGTATTATTCCCTTGTCACCAGTTGGCCCGAAACCATGACTTGCTCATTTTCATTACCTCCTCTCTTAACTCTTTCTAACATAAAACTTTTTATAATATGCCTTTTATAATAGCACTTGAGTTACATTTAGTTTCATGGTTTCATTTTATTTATTTATTTTGTTTTAATTTTTTTTTCAACGTTTATTTATTTTTGGGACAGAGAGAGACAGAGC
>NW_024412412.1:9027929-9168146 GCF_014898765.1 Herpailurus yagouaroundi
ACAGAATCGGAAATAGGCTCCAGGCTCTGAGCCATCAGCCCAGAGCCCGACGCGGGGCTCGAACTCACGGACCGCGAGATGGTGACCTGGCTGAAGTCGGACGCTTAACCGACTGCGCCACCCAGGTGCCCCTCATGGTTTCATTTTAAAAATATAAACCACTCTTTAAAAATGTGACTCTTTTCCCTTAAGGAATTAATTCTGCATTAGATCCTTGAATTCTACAGTAGACCTTTGAATAACACAGGCGTTAGGGGTGCTTAACCCGCCACCCAGTTGAACAATCACATAAAATTTGTGACTCTCCAAAAACTTCACTGCTCATATCCTACTGTTGACTGGAAGCCTCAACGATAACATGAAACAATGATTAACACATATTTCATATGTTATATATAGTATTTACTGCATTCTTACAATAAAGCAAGCTAGACAAAAGAAAATGTTAAGAAATTGTGAGGAGAAAATACATTCATAGTACTGATTTACTGGGGAAAAAAAAGGCCAATATAAGTGGACCTGTGCATTTCAAAACTGTGTTGTTCAAAGGTGAACTGTAGTAGATGTGTGTGCATATATATATATGTATATATACACACACATCTACATTTATATTTGTATATCTATATCTGTGTATCTGTGCATATATTGAGGATATCAGGCAGAGAACGTACAAGCACCTCGAACTTATGATGCTTGTCCTAACACCCCAAGAATGAATATCACGATTTAACTTTTTTTGTTTTTGTATTGTTTCTCTCCTCTCCTTTCTCTCTAAATAGAGAACAGAAAGTCAGTATGTTGATTATACAGTTCTTAATGTATTGCATTTTCTTGGGACATCTACAATAGTCATAAATTGAAAATGTAAAAACCAAGAAAACATGGCTTGAGACACTAATAGTTTGTGTTTTTTGTTTTTGTTTTTGTTTTTGTTTTTGTTTTTTTTTGTGGGGAGTTGAAGAAATTACCTGATCCATGATAGGATATGTCGCCAGCCTGGGGAGTTAACAGCAAAGTTCCTTCCAATTGATAACCACAATCTTTGGCCTCTTGCACATTCTTATTTTTTATCTTGTTATCATTAGTGGTTGCAAAAGGTTTGGGTCTACATGTTTTACCAAGTGTGTTGTCAAGTTACTTCCTTTTTTTGTTGTTAAATTAATTCCTAACCTTCATGAGTAACACATTCAAAACTAGTTAACATCATGACTCTGAAAATACCAACTATGAAGTTTTACTAAGATAAGTTGTCATGTTGAATAAATACACAAATGTGACCCTTGATATCTGTGTGCATATAAGCACTGGGCTAAGTACATTCTTATATTTAAAAATGAAACAAGTCTTGAATACAAGTAGAAATGAACACCCAGATACACAGCATCTGGAGAGAAAACATGGAGGTCATTTAGGATGACAGAGTGTCATCACTGGGGCACCAGAAGCAGAAGGGTTGGCCAAGTTAGGGTATATTTTCCATAGTTGAGGAAATGCTCCCGATTCTCCAAGGTCATTTTATCTAAATACCAGATGAATATGCAATGTATATGAGATAGAGATAATTATTAACACTTTTATTTAACAGGTTTTGTAGTCTCCCTGTATGCTAGTCCTTGTGATAAACCCTAAAATATTATACTGATTTATGAGACTGATGCGCTACCTACTGCGCTAACGAGGCACCTTATACTGATTTAATCCTCACTACAAACCTGTGGGTTTCATATAAATATCAATAGTTTACATAGAAGGTAAATGAAGTAGAAACAGGTAAGATAACTTAGGATGCCATGGAATCTGCATTCATATAAAAGGAGATGAATTCTTTTGAGTAAAGGGAAATGTATGACTAAATGATAGGAAATGAACCAAAAGGACTAGAAAAAAGCTATCAAGACTCAAGATAGATTAAAAAATATATTAGCTATGTAAGTATTCTGAATGTTGCTTCCTAAGTCTGTTGAGGTGTGCCAGGGCACAAGTGATCATATATATGCACACATACATGTACACATATATATTAATAGACTTCTATATGCATGAATCTCTATGTTCTCCATATAACAGATGAACATATATATGAATAGGCTCGTAGACATACCCTGCTTTACTGTTCCACCAACACTAGATATACTTATTAATGGTTTAGAAAAACACACCCTGCCATATTTTATTACAAAATAGCAAGGACTTAAATTGCATCTCCAAAACTGACATGCCATTACATTATTAATGGAGCCACTGAGGCCATTTAAACTATACTGTATGTGCATCTACAGTGGAGGGCATCTTGAATGTAAAACCTTCAAGTTTTAATATATTTAATTTGGCACAGTTGGTACTGTTCTCTGTGAACTGTTAATCATTTCAGCCAGTACAGCAAAATGTCAGTGTCTTCATTTGCAGAGTATAATAGGCTTATATCCTGAAACAATAAAGTTATAATAGCTTGTCTGTTGCTTGGTGGAACTATACACATGCAGCATGATCAAGTGGATGCCTGCCCTACTTTTTCTCAAGGTTCTCTGCACATGCCCGTCCTTTCTTGTCGGGAACATTAGCCACACTTAGAAAGTTATTTGTTACAAAATCAACTCTCTTGTGTGGATTAATTTTCCTTTTTCCATGTAAGTGATTTGAATTTTCCGTTAGTGATACAATTAGCAACTGAAACATGTATATTTGTAATGTGAAGAGAACGTTGGCTCTGTTTTTCAATATGACTTTGACTTTTAATAGTGCCTTGAGGTTGTTTATTTTTTTTCTTTCTTTTTTTTTTTTTTTGAGAGCAATCTAAGATTAGGAAAAGATTCGTCTTTGCAGTGTGAAAGCAGAAATGTGAACAGGTCTCACTGAACAGTTTACTACTTTTTTTTTTTGAACAGTTTATTTCTTTCTTTCAATGTCAATATTCAACTTCAGTCTTCATTGGGAAGGATACATGCATTCTGTTTTGCTACTTTCTTTGCCTATTGGTTTCATTTTTATAATAAGTCATATTAAAAACAAAAACAAAAAAAAACAAGTAAAATATTAATAGGCCACTTAAGAAAGGATTTTATTTCCTCAGATTCTACCGTTGTATTGTCAATTCTACAAAGTCACGTGTTCTGTTTAGGACTCTTGCTCTTGCTATTTTATTAAGATGAATGAGTTCTAATTATCCAGATAAGAAACAGTTGCTCTAAAATCACTTTCCAAGTGTGGGTAACTCAGTGTCCCGTACTCTCAGTGAATAACTTCATTGATTATTCTGCTACGTTGAATTGTACTTCTAGAATTTCTATTTATCTTCAAGATGGAAAAGGACTAAATGTAATTCTTGTCTGTCACCACTTTTTATCTTCAAATAAATATTTGCAGACTAAATAAAGCAAGATTACACAGGTAAGCATTATTGACCCATTTAGGATGAACTTTGTAAAATGAGCCCATTTTGTAGTTGAACCTTTACTATAGAAGATAGAGTGTCTCTTTCCTATATTTCTAACATAGGAGTGAACTTAGGATGTGCTCTTCTTTATATACGTCCAACTCATCACTTTACATTTAAAACTTCGCAAATCAAGTGCATTGACACCGCACAGTGCCTTGAACTTCTCTAAGGCTTTCTAGTTGTTATTTGAAATACTGGCATATCTTCCTTAGGTAATTTGTTCAGATTTTATTTCAGTGTTGGTGATTGTTTAGGTTTTGTTTTATCGTTTGCAAATGAGTACAATATTAAGACATTCCATACGCAGGCAATCCATACGTAGTAGTGCCCTTGTACTGTCTACTAATCCTGAATCTTACGGACCAGTTGAGTTCTCCATCTACTTCTGGGAACCTTGAGCATAATAGTTTAGTCCATTTGATTGTACTATTTACTACAGATAATTAAATGCTGTTTTAGTACTTGCTTTAATAAAGTGATTTGGGCTTACCAATTTAAATCATCCAAGCCTTATTGAAATAGTAGTAAATTTCCATTTATTTCTAACCCAACTTGAGGGATTTTTGAGAAAAGAAATAATATATTTAGTATACCCTATCAAAGGAGATTCTGATTTGTTTTCCTGAGTAGCCTAAAATCACTGTCGTGTACCCTATATGGTATAACAATTTCTAAACAATACACATTGTTTGATATGCTTTCTGTTTCAGTTTAAACAGAAAATGATGCATTTCAACTATCTTGTGGTAGAGAAGGTAGCACTTAAATTTGCCAGCTGGTTATTCTGTTGTGACCTTGTTTTGCTGAATTGAAATATTTCCCATGATATTGGTGCTATACATCCACAAAAAGAATAGTGTAGACCCCTGTAATTCCATGTTTGTTTCTGTCTCTCTCTCTCTTATCTCTGTCTCTTTCTCCATATTCATAAATAGGATATGCCTGTATGTATGTGCATGTAGTATGTATGTATTCCTTTGATACTTTTGAATACTCCTCAGGTTCTAAGAGTCATTTTGGGTATGGCACCTGCATAAAATGGAGCAAATTGAAAGGAGTTTTGCCTCTGTGTGAGGTTCAAGTTTCTCACTTGTAATACAGGAATAATGTTCCTTTGGAGTATTACTTTTTCTTATTTCCTACAGGGTGATTTTAAGTGTTAAATTTAAATTATGAGTGACTTTTATAACATATGTCACACAGTACATGCTCAGAAAATGGTAGCTTTCATAAATATGACCAGTAATGAAGTAGTTGATAAACATTTTGTGGCCAAATTATTCTACTACTTGCTAGCTATTTATTCTTCTCAAGTCAGTTAACTTCCCTCGGTCTCTTGTTCCTCTTCTCTAAAATTGAGATACATTGTGCCCCACAATTATTAAGACAATATTTATAGTGTAAAATATAAGACTATAAAAAATATTGCTTCCATTCTCTCATTTCACACAAGCTACAATTTTTACTCATCGGAAGTTATGTAATCAGGAGTGTTTCTTAAAGAAATAAATAGGTAAAAATTATAAAAGTTGTCAGAAATATTATAAGTGTTATTAATTCAAGCTAGGGAGTAATAATACAGTTGATGCTGAAGAACCTGCAGGATTTATCCAACAGGTAACAAGAGGAACAGGGGAATAGGAAAAGAGTAGGATTCTGAGGGGGCTCGGTCAAGAAAGGTGAAATATCAGGTCTGTTACTACTGTGGAAGCATTCACCTGTGACACAAGACTCCCGACGACCAGGTACCCAGGATGGCTCTGAGAGCGTGGGTGGAGAGCCAACAGTACAGGAAGAGTAGCTCCATTGTTGTGGTAGCGGGATAAAAAAGTGGTCCACTAGAGTGAGCTGTAATGGCTGGTGTGGCTTATGCCCCGTCTTCCCTGAAGGACCGAGGCCCTTGTCCCCCAGCTGCTAGGAATGATAACTCTGGGTTACAGCCCTCCCTTGCAATCTTTGAAGGTCAGACCAGCCTCATTCAGGAATGACCTACCTCTTGGGAAGCACCTCAACCCAAAGTCTGTTAGAATGTGGATGCTGTAAGGATTCCTGCCCTTGTCCTCAGGACAGGTCAAGTCTGGAGGGACATCCTAGGTCCAGAGCTCCCTCTGGAGTTGGCGGAGGCCTCTGTTTAATTGCACTGCAGTTCAAAACCTCTTCTGCCAAGCACACTTCTCTCTCTTATTCCCCAACAGATTATTTTTAAAATCTTTTTGTTTTATTGTAAAATAGTGGTAAAAATCTTTTTGTTTTATGATGGTGAAATCACATAACCTAAAATTTTCCATTTTAACCATTTGTATACACACAGTTCAGTAGCATTTAATACACTCACATTATTACGCAAACATCACCACAGTCCATCTCCAGAAGTCTTTGATCATCCCAAAGTGAACCTGTGTACTCATTCAACAAGGCCTATGTACCTCCTCCTTGCCCATGTCCCTGGCAAGCACTAGCCTATTCTTTGTCAATAAACCTACCTGTGTGAGCACTCCTCATATTTGTACAATTACGCACTATTTTCTTCTTTTATGTCAGGCTTATTTCACTTAGCAAAATGTTTTCAAGATTCACCTGTGGTACAGCGTAAGCAAGAGTTTCCTTCCTTTTTCAGGGCTACATAATACTCCATTGTATGTATAAGCAACGTTTTATTTAAATATATATCTTTTGATGGAGATTTGAGTTGCTTCCATTTCTTAGTCTTTGTGAATAATGATGTTATTTGTATACAAGTATCTTTGTCCTTGCTTTCAGTTCTTGTAGGCATATACCTAGAAGCGGCATTATGCAACGCCATGGTAATTTCACGTTTGATTTTTTGAGAAGCTGCCTGTTTTTCATGGAGGCTACAAGATTTTTCATCCCCCCCAGCAAGATACAATGGGTTGTAATTTCTCCCCATCCTCGCCAACCCATTTTCTTCAGTTGATTAACAGCCACTGTAATAGATATGTTGTCATCGTATTGGTTTGCTTTTCCTTGATGACTGGTAATGTAGAGTATCTTTCATATCCATACTCGCCATCTGAGTATCTTTGTTGAGAAATGTCTATTTAAATCTTTGACCTCTTTAAAATTGAGCTTTGCTGTTGTGAATCATAGCAGTTGTGTGAATATTCTGGGTACAAGTTCCTTCCTTCCTTCCTTCCTTCCTTCCTTCCTTCCTTCCTTCCTTCCTTCCTTCCCTCCCTCCCTCCCTCCCTCCCTCCCTCCCTCCCTCCTTTCTCTTTCTTTCTTTCTTTCTTTCTTTCTTTCTTTCTTTCTTTCTTTCTTTCTTTCTTTCTTTCTTTCTTTCTTTCTTTCTTTCTTCTTTCATCTATTTAATTTGAGAGAGAGTGAGTGGAGGAGAGAGAGTGAATCCCAAGCAGGCTCTGTGCTGTCAGCGCAGAGTCTGACATGGGGCTTGATCTCACGAAATGTGAGATCACGACCTGAGCCTAAATCAAGAGTCTGGTGCATAACTGACAGAGCCACCCACGTGGCCCTGGCTATAAATTTCTTATCAGATAAATGATTTGTAATTTTTTTCTTCTGTTCTTTTGTTGCCCTTTCACTTCCTTGATAGTGTCCTTTGGTGCACAAAAGTTTTAAATTTTGATGTAGTTCAGTGTATCTTTTTATTGTCTGTGTTTTCCTGTCACATCAAATGTATCGTTGCCAAAATCAATGTCATGAAACTTTTTCCCTGTTTTTCCTTCTTTCCCTGTGGTTTTAATGTTCACATTTAGTCTTTGATCCATTCTGAGTTACTGTTTGTATAAGGGAAAAGGTGAAGGTCTAACTTCATTCTTGTGCATGTGACTATCTATTTTTACCAGTACCATTTACTGCAAAAACGTTCCTTGGCCCAGTTAAATTGTCTTGGCACACTTGTTGAAAGTCATTTGATTACACATGCAAGAGTCTGTTTCTGGGCTCTTTATTTCATTTGTCTGTATGTCTGTCTCTGTGTCCGACTATGCTCTCTTGATTACTGTAGCTTTATTGTGAGTTCTGACATCGGGAGGTATGAGTCCTTCAACTTTCCTCTTCATCAAGATAGTTTTGTCTGTGTAGGGTCCCTTAAGATTCCATATGAGTTCCCAACAGGTTTTTATCCTGAGGCAACAAACCAATAAACTTTCGGCATCCCTATCCCCATCTTTTAATACCAGTATTTAATGACCAACTAAAATTTTTCAAGACTAAGAATTTAAATTTTGCCTGGAAATCAAAAGTAGAAAAATCCTCTTACTTGGAGCTTACAGTTTTATGGGGTCCTAAATATCCAAATATCTCATGATGTCCTCCTTTGAATTTCCTGAAATTTTCTATTAACATCAATAACCATTCAGTTGATGTCTCACGATTTTAACCCAAATAACCAAATACGTTTTGCATCATTCTTCTTCTTCTTCTCCATTATTACATTGATTAGTAATGCTCATATAATTAATTGTCCAAAATATTTTCTGATTCTTGCATTTATTTACAATTACCATTAGGTCATACTTTCATGGTTCTTCATTTTGACTCTTGTTAGAGATTCTTTGGCATTAGTAAAACTACTTTTCTGATTTTTTTCCTACTTTTCTTCCCAGATGCCATGTACATTCACTTTGTGTTGTATGATTGGAAAAACAGCTTGAAGTCTTAACCTGTAAAACACTAACCGTGCAAACTTGGATTAGTAATTGAATGTATTTAGTCTCATTTCCTACACATAGTAAGTGGAAATAATAATTATTGTTAAAGTAATATTATCATTATCAAATTATGATGATAATCTCACTGCTATGCTATACAATAAATAATTTAACTTAGTTTCTGGCATGTTACACATGCTCAGTGTTTTTTTTTTTATTTTTGGTTTTAGGGGTTTTACTTGTTTCATTTCATAATTCAGCATTGTTTTTCTGCTGCTTTTTCACCAAATTGAAAATAACTTTAAAAACATCTCATTTAATCCTCCAGATGTCTTACAAATGTGCTTGACAGCCTAACGTTCCCGATGATACAAGTATAGTTTTTATTGATCATTTTGGTGTGGTTGGATTATCAAACTATTTTAAGCTTTTATTAATTCATCTTAGTTATTCATACTGGGAAATGCTTTTAGGACCTAATGTTAACATACTGTTGCTTGTATTTTTTTTTCATTTTTCTCTCTCTCTCCCATTATTCAGATTAAAAAAAAAAGTCTATTGCTCTCGCCTGTTCATTACCATCTCCCCCAGGCTACTTTCTGTGTACGCCACTATGAAGACGTGATGTGATTTAGTCAGAAGAACCAGAGGCCTTGAGTTGTGCAGGTCATGGCTGCACAACAAGACCTCAGGCATCTCTACCTCTCCAATCATATTGCCACTGTTTCTATAAGCATCAGCTGGGTCGTGGTCAGGCTGGGCTGCTTGTTGATCTATGTGTGTGCCCCACATTTGGTGATTCTGTGTTTTATCAACACTAATTCTTTGGCTGGAAAGACTTCTCTGATCCTGTGAAATCCATCTCCTAAAAATAAATTAATTAATTAAATAAAATAAAACCCATCTCATAAGCTGCTACTGCCATGAAATGCTTCCTCACTGTCTCAACTACGTAAAACCCAGGCTCTTCAAACTCTTCATAATAATATTTACTTGCTTTCTGGCATTTATCTTCTTCTTCACAAACTGCATCTTTTTATGCCCTTACCTTAAAACGTTCTGAGGCAGTAGATTGAAACTCCCTGGGGATGATTGACTTGATTTCAGCTCTTTATGTCCAGCCCCAATTTGACAGCTCCTTAATAATGAAAGCCCAATGAATGCTTATCAAATTTAATTTATTAAATAATACCTTCTATAATTTTCTTCTATACATATTTATATTTTGCCTGAACAATGTAGGAAGAAGAGTACAGAAATGATGGCCTTGACTGGTACATAAGAAAGGTGACTGAAATCTTTTGAATGCACTTATATTTCTGAATAGTCTGGTAGCAAGAAGTTGAAGGAAGGTGAGAAACTAAGCAGACAAATTAGTATAATTACTAATAGAGCTCTGTTGTACCATGCCTGTTGGCTTTACAGCAAGTAAGTAGGAATTAGTAGCCTTTTCCGGGTTCAGGGGCCTATTTAAAATTTTAGATCTTAATGTACTATGAGCTTTACACCTTCGAAGGTCTTTTTCAGTGCAATTTTGCAAATATTAATTATTCTGAACTTATTCTTGTAATTTGTATTTTTACATCTGCTAGATCCTTTTGATTTATTGCTTTGATCTTATTTTTGGCTCAGCAATCAATTTTGGTTAAGGTCCTGATCATGCCAGTTAATTTAGTGAACTACAAGATATAAAATTATTGTTAAGTAAAATCTCCTCACATTTTCACAGTGGTAGGGGTCAGGGAGAGTTCTTACATGAAATATTTAAGAAACATCTGACTATAACCCAACCAGCATGTGGGAAAATTACATTATTTCTTAGACTATTTTAACATCAAAGGTAGCTCTGAAGTGAAGGATAGTCATTAAAAGCCGAATTACTGAAAGTATATCTGGTGAGTGCACTTAAACACATTTCAGGAGACTAAAATAATTTAAAATCTGAAGTGTGATCCAGAATCACACGTGTCAATTACTATGTTGTCTGTAGTATTGAAAATGCATGCAGCTGGAAGCTTTAATTATATGAGATTTCTCTGACTTACAAATGCTTTGGCTTTGACTTTTTGAAAAAGTCACCTTTTCGGAAATCCAAGGGAAAACATTTGTAAGATGCATAGTGCCTTTTCCAATTACCCATTATTGAAAGGCAGAACAACACTAGAGAGTTATAAAAGTGAACTGAAAATAGGGTTTTTCTTGAAATTTGATTATTGTTTGCTGATACTGATTGTGTCTGGGGAAGAGACAATTTATGAGTAGGACATTTTCCTTCGTATCTCCATTTTGTTTTGCCCCACTGTAATGAACCTGTAATAAATATTAAAGAGCTCTATAACTTTTTTCAAGTAAATTTTGGACCTGTCTGACCTGTATTTCACAAATAGGTGATCATTATTTTTCCCCATTAATAAAATCCAACAAAATAAAAATACTATATGCATTCATATATACAATAACACACACATGCATATGCACACACACAGGTATAGCAAACTTTTTCTTTATGCATTTAATATTTGTCACAAGATGCTTTCATTATAAAGTACTACTTGTCATTAGCTTGTATAAATCTATGTGGGTTGCCTTTAAATAAATACATGGCTAACAGATGTAGGATCTCTTAAATGCGGACCCAGAGAAATCATTAAAGCCACTATATCCTAAGACAAAAATAAGTCCCAATAATACAAAGAACTTTCATTTCTTAGTCAGATGATACTTAAAAGCATCTATTTTGTCCTCAGGTTTTATATCAGTTATATATATATGTATGTATGTGTGTGTGTGTGTGTGTGTGTATATATATATACAACATGAAATGAGTGTTTTCCATAAAATCTGTGTTATTTGGAAAAGTTCTAGTTCCCTTGATTTGTGTTTGCTGGAATTGTCTTCCTTGTTTTTTTTTCCTTTGGTTTGTTTGTTTTTTTGTGTTTTTGTTTGTTTGTTTGTTTTGCTTTGCTTTACTTTGTTTTCCTTCTAGAATTCCTTGTGCACAATATAGCTCTTCATAATTTCCAGGGATGTGAGCAGTGCAGTGACTCAAGCCATGCTCGTGTGAGATAGATTAGTTCACTAATTTGAAAGTTTGGTGTTTTATAAGGGATTTTTTTTTATCCTTAAGAATAAGCCTGAGTTGACTTTTGGTCACCATCAAGGGGTGTTCGAATACATCTCTTTAAGGGGCAGGAGAAAATCAAACATATCTCTCATTAAATAAAAAGTCATTGTGAGTCTGGAGCTCTTCCTGACACAAAACATGTCTTCGAAAATCTAGCATGAGGTGTGCAAAACAAAAATGACTGAATTTTCTAAAAGGATTTTCAAATAAAAGTTGTTAGGTAGAGTGCCGCTGAAATAGATATACCTAGTAGAAAGAATATTGAGATTGTGTAAGTGTTTAGGAAAAATGACCTTTGTCCATCTACAAATTTGGTCTTTGACCAACATTTTTTTCTCTAGTTTGAAGGCTTCTGGACTTGATTTTTTTAAAAAAAAGTCAGAACATGTAGGAGGTTTTAATTGAATATTTACCTTACTTAGACTTAATTAAGACTTTCCCCACTTAAAAGCGCGGGCTTTGCTATTCCTTGGATTTTGCATGGATGTTTACAGATTTGAGATCTGGAACTCGAGACCCAAGGCAGGATCTGCGACCTGCTTCAGGCAACACTCTGATTCCAATGTCTTCTCTCCCTCCACTGCTACCCTCTCACGGAGAAAATGTACTTAATTTCTCATGAACAGCTACTTAGACAAGCAATACTGCTGTTCTCCAGGGAATTTTAAGCAAGAGTTCTAAGAGCAAACAGCTGAGTAATTTTCCCTCCTTCATCACGCCTGCTGCAGAAGTTGCCACTGTTTCAAACTGTGAAGTTAAGTCACAGGAAGTTAGTGTGCTGCCTTCTTGGTCACGTGATGATACCAAGGCGGGCTCTGGGTGTGGTTTTGTGTGGAAGCTCACCGAGAAAGGGGAATCAGTCCAGGGCGCTCCGGTCACCGTGCTTAGTGTAGCCCAAGAGGGTTTGTATTATGCACATTCGTAGCATGCATGTATTTCTATAAAACATGATGTTCAAGCTTTGTAGCGTCCTCATGAATAGTGAAGACTGGAAGAGTGAAATCTTTGTGAATTAAAAAGATAATAATAATGAATTGGAGAATTTACCTTAACACTTTGGGTTTGTAGTTTTAGAAGAATTCTGTAAGTGAATAATTCCTCCGTTTTTGAATCAAACCCCTTAATAGCCAAAGTGTATCTGGGAGCATATCTTTTTCTAAATCTCTTTCACTGAAGCTAAATCAATTGAGAAATGTCCCAAGAATATTTAGCATGTGAGAATATTTAGAATGTTTAGCATGTTTTCAGACCCAATCTAACATTCCTCCTGCTGTAGTAGGTTGTATCACTTAAAAGTAAAAGCAAAGTGTAAGAGGTAGATCATATTGAAGAAGATCCTTAAAATGTCACTAATAAAAAATAACTTTCTCGTTGTCTTAGTTCATATATAATTCAATTAAAATCCTAATCATATTGGGGCGCCTGGGTGGCGCAGTCGGTTAAGCGTCCGACTTCAGCCAGGTCACGATATCGCGGTCTGTGAGTTAGAGCCCCACGTCAGGCTCTGGGCTGATGGCTCAGAGCCTGGAGCCTGCTTCCGATTCTGTGTCTCCCTCTCTCTGCCCCTCCCCCGTTCATGCTCTGTCTCTCTCTGTCCCAAAAATAAATAAACGTTGAAAAAAAAAATTAAAAAAAAAAAAATCCTAATCATATTGTCTGGTTAATGTACAATGCCTGGGCACCGGATGCCTGGACCTCCATCCTTCCTCCCATAAGTTGGCATCCATGGTGTGAAACTGACAGAGGATGGGGACAGATAGCCTATCTGTATATCTGGTATTCATTTATTGGATATTTGATCCGAAGCCAGGCACTTAACCTCTTTGAGACCAGTTTACTTACATATACAATGAGGCGATGGTCATTTCCTCACCTACCTGTGAAAACTGCAGTTAAATAATATTTATAAAATATTGTATAAATGTATGGTTTTGAGAAAAAGGGAGAAATCAGAGAACATCAAAATACCTAGTCTAATTAATCATTGGCATTATCTCCTGAGCACTAATATGACACTTGAATGTTACCCTACCTTCCACTATATAAGGAACTCAGATTCCTGCCCCCTGATGGAAATACCTAAAGCGATTGGATACACAATCCAGGAGAGCAATTTTTTTTCCAAATATCCACTTTTAGGTGAGTGATATACCACTGTTCAAGCATTTTAGACCTAAAGTGTAAACTAACCAAATCATTGAGAGTCCCCAAAATTTATCACTGCTTTGCAATAAACTTTCCATATTAGGAAATTCATCCATATTAAAATTTATCCATATTAAAATTTTTCCTTAAAATTAAAATTTTTCCGTATTAAAATTTATCACTGCTTTGCAATCAACTTTCCATATTAGGTCATGACAGATGACCTTTGAAATTTGAGCCTCTACCAAAACATTTTAAGTTCCAACTTATTACCTCATAAGGGTATGTTTTTTAAACTTGGTTCAGGGCCTGTGGCAAAATTGTTAGGATTTTCTGACTTCAATACAAGAAGTATCTCCTTAGAACGAATAAAACTTTCATACATTTTAATGGCTCCTACTGAAAATATTAGGCCTTTATCACCGATTCTAGAAAGAAACATGCTTCTCAAGAAATCATTTCTCCTTTCACTTCCAAGCCCCCGTTGATGTTGCAGTTCCGTTTCTCCCAATTTATGTAGCACATTTTTTTTTAATTTTTTTTCAACGTTTTTTATTTATTTTTGGGACAGAGAGAGACAGAGCATGAACGGGGGAGGGGCAAGAGAGAGGGAGACACAGAATCGGAAACAGGCTCCAGGCTCCGAGCCATCAGCCCAGAGCCTGACGTGGGGCTCGAACTCACGGACTGCGAGATCGTGACCTGGCTGAAGTCGGACGCTTAACCGACTGCACCACCCAGGTGCCCCTACATTTTTGTGTTATGTCATGATGACACTTGTTTTGTGATCTCTATTTCTCCATACGTGTACTTCTCCATATTAGTCATGCATACATGCCCCCCCTCACATCGTGCACACGCAGTGTTTGTTTATAGTTTTACTGTATATATTGTTTATAGTTTTATTCCTGAAGAATACCCTAGTGTAGCTCTTTTTCTTACAAATATTTTCATCCCTAGTGTTTAAAATCAAGCAGGCATTCATGTGATTGATGTGACTGGTGACAAACCAGCACGTTGGCGGGCCACACACATGCATTCGGCTATGTCAACGGACATGATTCAGTTATAAGTGCATTCAAGCACATACTCAGCCCTGAGAGTGTTCTTGATAGAAGCCACAGGGCTGTACTGCACAACTCCATAGATGACACTTTAAATCATTAGTTTTAGAAGTATAAATACATAGAATCATTGTCACATTGCATCCTATTTCAAAGGCAATACAGAGAAGAACCTTCAGATCAGAGAATGTTGATTTCAAATCCCATATGTACCCAGAAATGTTTATCTTTGTATGCTTTGCCTCCAAAATAATAAAATCTGACATACATACTTACATATTAATACTTAATAATATTCTAACCCTCTCTGAAAAACTCTGTAAATTGTAAAAAGAACGCTGATATTGACACACATCATTACATCCAAATTCCATGTCTTTTTACAGAAGAAATAGGTTTAAATATATGTTGGATGCATCTTATATATTAAGGTTTAGCATAAACAAATATAGCTAAAAGAGGACAAATCTCTAACATTAAAACAAAGAGCTATTTTTTGTCTATAAATTTAGTTATAAAAGTAATTACAAATTGGAATGATTTGGAAATACTAATAGCTACCATTTTTTTGCTTTTATCATACTACTTGTCCCTAATTAATATTTTCTTAATCTTCTCATGATATCTCCTTTTAGAAAACAGGGCTATGAGATTTTAGACATTTTCAGTCCTGTTTTGTGCTTTATCTATAATGTTCAGAAAAATGGTGGGCATATACAGTAAATATTAAAGCATGACAAAAATAGGATGCATTTAACACATACAGATTCCAGAATTTTCCAAAACTATATATATATATTTTTCCCAAACTATATATATATACTTTTATATATATGTAATATATATATATTTAATATATATATATATTGTGATATATATATATTATATAGTATATATATGTAATATATATATATATATATTTGAGGCTATAATGAAATGTCTTTCTATTTTATATGTTATTTGTTATTTTTAGGTTTTACATACATGTGTGTTTGTATTTATATATAACCTTGAAGCACTATATCCATCTTACTACTTTTTTGAAGAAACAATAGAATTTACAAAGGCCTTAGGAATAGATTCTATTTTCCGAAGAGGTAAAAATAGGAGATGAAATGGGCAATACAAATAGTAAAGGAAACTCAACAGAGAATGCAACATTTTTATTCCTGGGAAAGAGAGAAGAAGTCCTATCTAGTTAGTTCCATGGTTGTTTTTCTAATATAAATGTGTTAGGAAAAAACAGTAAAAGATGATGTGTGGGAGAAAAAAACACACCATATTTTACAAAAACAGTTGAAAAGATACTAATATAGTGAATAGATTGAATTATTATTCCATCGAAAGATTCTGAACGAGCACTGACATCTCCCTGGACTATGATTTTAAGTGGAGGATGGCTTTATTCCTACCACTTAAAAGCACATATTTTGTACATTCAAAATATACAAAGAACTCTTAAAGCTCAGTGATAAGGGAAGGAAGGAAGGGAGGGAGGGAAGGGAAGGGAAGGAGGAAGTAAGAAATAAAAGAAAGAAAAGAGGAAAAGAAAAGAAAAATCAAAATCTCTGTAGGGCAGATGGTGGGAGCCAGGGATCTATCTCACTGTGGAATGTGAGTTTATAGACAAGCAAGGAGAGGAAGGCTAGAATAAGCCATGTGGCGCTGAGACTGATTCAGAGATGTAAGTAAGAACTGGTCTAGCCTACTAAAGATGGTTAGGTACAGAAATATTTATAGATACACAAGTTAGTATACACAGATTTTTTTCTTTTGTGAGTTGAGAGAGCCTGAGGGAAATGAGACACCAGTGGCAATGAGCCCGACTCGCACCCAGATGTTTCTAGTTCTCCAGTAAAATGAATTATGTCACCTAGAGCAACACCTAAATACAGGGCCGGGATAGCAAATATACCAGATGTGTCTGGGGCATCTGTAGTTTCAGAAGGTAAGAAAGAACTAAGCACCCTTCTGCAAGCACACTGACTAGGTTATGTCAGAAAGAGGAGCCAACTGGTTCATAATGGCTAGTGTTAAAACAATTTGAGGAATCAAATGGAATAATATTGAATTATAACCCAAAATATAAAACAGATATTCATGAGTCCATATGATTATAAGGAAATAAGTGAATAAGTTGATAAATTGTGGAGCAGAGAAAATCTCCCCGGCAGGAGAAGAATTCTACTGATAGAGATACTCCATTCTCAAGGAGGAAAAGCACAATCCATATTCTTTAGTATGGGCTACACAGCACATTCCTTCTAAAAGAGAACATTACAGAAACCAGATTAAGAAAAACAACCTTACAGTGAAGAAATATGACAGACACTTCCTCAGCCAGATGATAAAGGTCAACATTAACAGTTATAAATCATGTTGCTAGTTTGTACTCTTGACATGATGAGATGAAGATGACATTTTATTTTTCTTATCTTCCTCCCCTAAGTCTATAACCCCAATCCAATCATGACAAAAAAAAAGTCCAGTAGAGGGGCAGCCTACAAAATACTTGACTATTACTCCTTATAAAAACAAACAAACAAACAAACAGGAATAGACTGAGAAACTGACACTGCAAAGAGGAGATATAGGATGAGAGATGTCTCCTAAATGTAGTATCCTGCAGCATGCTGGGATGGCTCAGTGAGTTGAGCATCCAACTTTGGTTCAGGTCATGATCTTACAGTTCATGGGTTCAAGCCCCACATCAGGCTCTGTGCTGAACACTTGCTCAGAGCCTGGAGCCTGCTTCAGATTCTGTGTCACCCTCTTTCTCTGTGCCTCCCCTGCTCATGCTCGCGTGTGTGCTCTCTCTCTCTCTCTCTCAAATAAATAAACATTAAAAATAAATTAAAAATAAGGAAATAAGGAAATAAATAAATGTATCTTGCATGGTATCCTTTAGTAGAAAAAGGACATTAAATAAAAACGACTGAGATCTGAAAAGTCTGGACTTTAGCTAAGAAATATGTATCACTATTGGCTCACGAATTG
Organism: Herpailurus yagouaroundi; assembly: GCF_014898765.1. Classification (NCBI taxonomy): domain Eukaryota; kingdom Metazoa; phylum Chordata; class Mammalia; order Carnivora; family Felidae; genus Herpailurus; species Herpailurus yagouaroundi. Next base: position 9,045,330 of record NW_024412412.1, read on the forward strand.
TGACAAATATACCTAGTAATCTAAGACGTTACCATTAGGAGAAACTGCGTGAATGGTGTATGAGAACTGTTCTAAAAATTAGTTTATTTATTGGGGCACCTCAGTGGCTCAGTTGGTTAAGTTTCTGACTCCTGATTGCAGCTCAGGTCATGATCTCCTGTTTTGTGAAATAAAAGGTAGTTAAAAAATAAAGGTCATTATGAAGTAAAAAGAACGCTATTTTTGTATCTAATTCACTTTCTAAATTACTAACATTAACTTAAAAACTTAGGACACATAATGACTTAACCCTTAAGATCCATGGTTCTGTTTCTGAGTTGATCACAAACTCAGTAGTTCCGAGTTGACCCTTGCAGAACCTAATGCAGATGTTTTCTTCTAGAACCCCGCCCCCCCCAGGTAAGCCTAGTGGAGTTTAGAGAGGAGGCACTAAAGCCAAACTGATTTGAGTGACTGCCAGCCACACCTTGAGAATGCCGTGGGGTCATTAGGCTGCGCTGGAATTCGAAGCAGTAGTGAGGTACCACCCGCAGTTAACTCAGTGTAGGGGGCTTGTTACAAAGTAGCAATTCCAGAAATGGTATTGTAATCTTTGCGGGTGATGGCAATAGCCAATACCAGCTTTGGCATGATGATTACTAATTATACAAGTTTCAGGTGAATAAACATTTGTTGAGTTGTTGTTGTTGTTTTCTAAATCCAGTGAAGATCTGTTCTCCACTTAATAAACATTATACTGACATGGTGGATTTTCCTTGCTTTGTAAGAAAGGAGCATTCCATGCTATAATGGTTGTGCCAACAGGACAGAAAAAGGTCTAAATAACTTAGGGGAGAAGAAAGTGTTGCTGGAAAGGTGGTAAATCTCACTGAAGTGTGATAGGTGGTAGGACTCCCAAGACTGGAGAAGAGAATGTTGCATTTGGAAAGGACACAGTAGCATGAGTTAAATATCAGAGCAATGGAAGTGAATATTGTGTTGGGGCAATTCGACCTGAGTGTGAGATGGTGGGAGAAGAGAGTTTATGGAGAGATACCATAAAAAGCAAAGTTAAGAATTGAGACAAACTGCCTCCCGCTTTGAATTCTCAGTCCCATATGCAAAGTGCATCCATTCAATATGATTTGATCCGAGTTGGATTTTAGGAAGGTATCTCTGACTTCCTTCGACTCAAAACTCTACTTAAATCTATTCTTTTTTTCTAAAAGAATAATGGTACCCATCGAATTGAAATTTCATGAGCATAATACAAAACACACGTAAAATCCGTGATGCTTTAAAAAGTGTGTGTTGTCTCTCCATTGAGTGAAGTCGTATTTGATATTCTAATATAGAGGTCATAAAAATAGAAAAATTGTTCATTCTTGATTTCTTGATTGGTCAGAACTTTCTAGTATTGTAAAAGTTAATTATAACTTGTGTGAATTAAACATCATAATTAGCAGGGCGAGTGGAGTATTAATACGGATTTTAAAATAGTAAGAGTAAAATTGAAGAGTAAAATTGAAGAGTAAAATAGAGTAAAATAGTAAGAGTAAACACATAATTTAGTTCCAATATGACATCTTGACAACCTGCAAAAATTGCTAGTAATAAATGGTTCTTTGATATTGAGAAAAATTATAAGAATTGGTTGATAATTTCTTAATTTAGATAATTTACATTAAAGTTTCTGCCACATGGGAATATCGTTCTTGGTAACTGGTCAGATTGTGTGGTTGTGTTGCTGACAAGAGAAATTCACACTGATTGCCTAAGGGGAGTCAATTTATTCTTACATGAGTGGACTCTCCTCTGTGATGTAGCTGTAAAACCCAGCATTATATCAAATGGGGAGAGTAGGCTCTGAATTTCATGAGATTCCCAGGCTTGATGTAGTCAAGCTATGCTAGCCCTTGGTATTTTTTTTTTTTTAATACTCCTGCTAAATTTTTTTGGAGCCCAAAGTCTAGTGCCCTGGCCTAATCTTAGATTTGAATTAAAAAACAAACAAAAACAAAACTGAGAGAGGAAAATTATATGAAAAAATTATTTAATGACCTAAAACTATACCAGCATATGTTTTAAAATTGGATTTAGGGGACAAAGAGGTATGGTTTTTAAGAAAATGTTTCTAGCCCAGCTATATTCTGTTACTCTTAATGTTCATAAAATCACATTTGTGAAACAATTATTCTGCAAGTTAAATCAAGGCAACTCATGTCTACCCAGTTTTTATGTTAGTTTTCATCACATCAAATTGAAATGACCCTGGCTTTGACTCTTCTCAAAATTGTTTTAAAGGAATAAAGTAATCCACACTTTAAAAAAACCAAAAAAACCACAACAAAAACAAGTTCAAGTCCTAAGCTTGGCAAGACTGTTGTTGATCAATATAAATGAGTAAGAAAGCTTAAACCAACTAATTTAATGTGCCCAAGAAGAAAATTATTCCACCTTTGTACTGTTTTCAAGGTGATCCTGGTTAATTAAAAAACAACCATAACAACAAAAATGCAAAGACTGTAAGCTTTACTTGATCCTTCAAAGTTGTAAAAATGTGAATAAATATCCAAACAGATTTTCAATGTTGTGTTACCATGGCTGTCTCTGATATTGGTATTACTGAAATATGTGAAACTATAGAAATTTTCAAATGCATTTACAGATGGTCAGGGTAATTTATAAGGTACGGGAATGTATTCCACATAGGTATCAACTACACTATTCAGCAATAAAACATTTATTTATTCAAACAAACACAGAGAAACAAAGACTTCCCCAGGGGAGAAAAGGAAACAACTTGGCAAATTTAAAAATACTCCCAGTAAACTTACTTTTGTTCATTCTTACATTTGTAAATAGTGGACTGTGTTTTTTTTTTGGAGATCGTATGTTGATGTTGATTTTATAATCTCAACTAACATTCTCTGGTTATGAGTTTTTACACCTATAAATGTATGGTTGTGGTAGAGTTCTCTACATTCATAAATATAAGATACATATGTACATGTAAAGTAAAAAAAACAATATATAGTTTTTCTTAGGCAAAACCACAGCAAATATGAAAATATTTTATATGCTTTTTATATTTTCAATGTTAAATTTCTAAAGTTTATATTATATAATAGGCAGTATATGCTATACCATATAAACATAGAATATGTACCCTATAATATATGAATATTACATGATTTATAATATGTAAGGTCTGATACAAAATGTTACATGTTCTGCATACTATATTACATATATATTACATAAGTATATGTATATAATTGCATATATATTATCCATATATATTACATATATAATTATATTGTTTCGGTGCAATAAGCCAAAATAACATGAATGAAATGGAAAGCTCATTTTGTTTAGATAAAATTAACACTATTGGGCTTCAATAAATTTTATGCTATGATAAAAATTTCATTTAAAATATATGGAAAGTTGAAACAAAATAAGGTACGCATGTATATTTTTATCACTTTATAACCACTCTGCCTCAAAATCTGAATTTTTTGAGTGCAGAGAGGAAATGGATCATTTTTTTCCAGCGATGGTCTTCCAACAAGCTCTTTAGGATCTCCCTACCCTGCCTTTTTTAGAAATCTCAAGGATAGCCCAAAGCCTTCCAGTAGGTTTCAATAGTAAAAAGTGTCTCACTTTGGTAATTAAGATAGTTGAAGTATCAAAATTAGATTAAAAAGTTTAATATCTAATTTAAACTGTCAATATCATGTCAGATTACCATATTTTCCTCTCCTCAGCTCAGGGACTTGAACTAGGACACGGGGTTGTGGTCACTGACTCTTGTACCACCTCTGTGTCCTGTTGGTGGAGAGTCTCCAGGATGAGTGTAGGGTAAATTGGGGTAGAGGGAAAGAAGAAAGGGGCCGTATGCTTGTCCTTTTTTTTAAGGTTTATTTATTTATTTTGAGGGAGAGACACAGCACCAACTGGAGGAGGGGCAGAGAGAGAGAGAAAGGGAGAGAGAGAATCCCAAGCAGGCTCCATGCTGCACATGGGGCTCCATCCCAGGACCCATGAGATCATGACCTAAGCTGAAATCTAGAGTCAGGCACTTAAAGGACTGGTAAGATTGTGCTGTTACTAACTTCTCTGGAGCAAACATTCACAGACTTCACCTCCCCTAGGATGTCTTGCTCCTTCATTGAACTCTTGCAATGCCCTGCAAATCCTGCTTTTAAAGAAAATAATTACTGAGATTTCCTTGGTCCACAAGGTAGCCCTCCTGGCTGGTTATTTTGAAGACTGTGCTGTCTTCCATAGTATCCGTTCTCCCACACATATGCCTAAAGAAGGACATTTGGTCTTTATGCAGCTCCCTGCTTCTTTTGGATACTTTCTTACCTCCGGAAGTTCCCATAAAGCAGCAGCCATCGTGTGTTACTGTTAGTATCTGGAGAAAAAAGTCTCAACCCTTTCATAAAATCTCTCAAGACCTTTTTATTTAGTGTATCGGGCTGTACCTAACACTTTATTTAACTGGGCTCACATCCAACCCGGGAATAGGAGTATCTCTCCTTACAGAGATATTCTGTGTCTCTGAGTATCTTCCTTGAATATCCCCTCCATATCCCCCATCCCAAATTCTTCACCGTGGCTCTAGGCTAAAACCTTGTTATTATATGCCACCACTATCTAATTTATTTTATGTTAACCTGCACAAACTCAAGGTTTCTAGCCTTTTCAAAACTAAAGGTTCATTGGGAAAATGACAAGGTGCATCGTAGAACTGCTTTGTTAACTTTAAGGAAGGCTTGGAAACTGTTTTTAGCAACAAGAGTACTTCTTTCCCTCTGGTGGAAGGAGAAAGCGTTTGAACCAGAGTGTTTCTTTTTGTGAAGATGTTTCCTAATGGATTAAATTTCTTTGATAGACCACAAGATAGGCAAATTTTGTATTTTTGATTCTATTAGCTTTAGTATTTTCATCTTATTGTCACATTGCTTAACATAGTTTGTAATATACTTTCATTATTAATATCTGTGGTGTATGTTGTAATGTCCCTTTTTAACTTCTGACATTTAAAAATGTTTTTTGTTATTTAAACTGAATAGTCGGGGCGCCTGGGTGGCGCAGTCGGTTAAGCGTCTGACTTCAGCCAGGTCACGATCTCGCGGTCCGTGGGTTCGAGCCCCGGGTCAGGCTCTGGGCTGATGGCTCAGAGCCTGGAGCCTGTTTCCGATTCTGTGTCTCCCTCTCTCTCTGCCCCTCCCCCGTTCATGCTCTGTCTCTCTCTGTCCCAAAAATAAATAAACGTTGAAAAAAAAATTTTTTTTAACTGAATAGTAATAGGAGATCATCATCAAATTTATTAATTTATTCAAAGAATCAACTCTTGGCTTTGTCTGAATTCTCTGTTTTTAAAATTTAGGCTTCTACTTTTGATTACGTATATCTATATTTTGCTTTTCTATTCCTTTCTTAGTTGAATTAGAAGAAATTTCAAATACAAATATATGATACTTTATATTTTCTTCTTAAATACTCCTCTCAGGCAATACATTTCATTACACCCTGTTTTAATTACATCCTGCAAGAATTCATAAATTATTCAGTTACATGTTTTCTAATTTTGTTGGATTTCATGTTTGAATTATAGCATAATCACATGGGCATGGTTTAATATCTAGGGACCTGGGAAATACTGTAGTTATCTTTTAAAAAAAATTTTTTTTCCAACGTTTATTTATTTTTGGGACAGAGAGAGACAGAGCATGAACGGGGGAGGGGCAGAGAGAGGGAGACACAGAATCAGAAACAGGCTCCAGGCTCCGAGCCATCAGCCCAGAGCCTGACGCGGGGCTCGAACTCACAGACCGCGAGATCGTGACCTGGCTGAAGTCGGACGCTTAACCGACTGCGCCACCCAGGCGCCCCTGTAGTTATCTTTTTTAAAACAGATACCTAAATTACGTGATGGTCAGGAAATTAAAACATTTTAATATTTGAGGATTTTTTATGCCAAACTGTAAAATTTGGCAAATATTTTCTACCAGCTGGGAAAAAAAAGGTGGCTTTTTTAGTTTTGTGGTGCCTGGTTCTATATATGGAAATGAAGCTAAGTTTTTTGTTTGTATAATTAATATACAATGTTATATAGTGACATATGTGCAATACACTGATTCACTGATTCTTTACAGTACTCACCGCTCATGATGCTAAGTGTGGTCTTAATCTCCTTCACCCATTTCACCCACCACCCACCTACCTCTCCTCTCATAACCACCAGTTTGTTCTGTATTGTTAAGAGTCTGTTTTTTGGTTTCTCTTTTTACTTCATTTATTTGTTTCTTAAATTCCATGCAGGAATGAAATCATACGGTATTCATCTTGATTTATCTGGTTTCACTTAGCATTATATCCTCTAAGTTGTTCCATGTTGCTGTAAATGGTGAGATTGCATTGTTTTTTATGGCTGAGTAATATTCCATCATATATGTATATATATATATGTGTGTGTGTGTGTGTGTGTGTCTGTATATATACATATATACAGACACACACATTTATATATACCAACTCTATCCATTCATCTATCAGTGGACGCTTGGGCTACTTCCATAGTTTGGCTACTGCAAATAATGCAATTAATATAGGGAGGCATATATGTTTTGAATTATTTTGTTTTTAATTTTTGGTTAAATACAGTAGTGGAATTACTGGATCATATGGTAATTCTATTTTTAATTTTTTCAGGAACCTCCGTACGGTTTTCCACAGTGGCTGTACCAGTGTGCATTTCCAACAACAATGTAGCAGGATTCCTTCTTAACCTCTTCATTAACACTTGTTGTTCCTTATATTTGCTGTTGTTGTTGTTGTTTAAGCCATCTGGCAGGTGTAAGGTGGTATCTTGTCAAGATTTTGATTTGCATTTTCCTGATGATGAGTCGTAGCATCTTTTCATGCTGCTGTTGGACACTTGTCTTCATTGGAGAAATATCTGTTGATGTCTTCTATTTTTTTATTTGGAGTATTTGTTTTTTGGTAGAGTGGTAAAAGTTCTTTATTCTGGATACTAGCCCTTTATCAGAGATGTAATTCAGAAATATCTTCTCCCATTCGGTAGGTTATCTTTCTGATTTCTTGACTATTTCCTTTGCTTTGCAGAGGCTTTTTACTTTGATGCAGTCCCAATAGTTTATGTTTGCGTTTATTTCCCTTGCCTCAGGAAATATATCTAGAAAAATGTTGGTATGGCCAATGTCAGAAACATTACTACCTGTGTTCTCTTCTGGGATTTTAATGCTTTCAAGTCTCATATTTAGGCCTTTAATCAGTTTTGAGTTAATTTTTGCGTTCAGTGTAAAAAACTCTTCATTTTACTCGTATAGCTGTCTATTTTTTCCAACATTATTTGATGAAGAGATTTTTTTTCCCATTGCATATTATTGCCTCCTTTTAAAAAAAATTTTAATTGACCATATAATTGTGGGTTTATTTCTGGGCTCCCTGTTGTATTGATTGATGTGTCTATTTAGTGCCATTACCATTCTGCATAGATTATTACAGATTTGCATTATATCTTGAAATACGGGAATGTGATACCTCCAGTTTTGTTCTCCTGTTTCAGGAATGCTTTGGGTATTTTGGGTCTTTTGTCATTCCATACAAATTTTAAGATCATTTGTTATAGTTCTTTGGGAAATCGTGGTGGCATTTTGGTAGAGATTGCATTAAATCTGTAGACTGCTTTGGGTAGAATGGACATTTTAATGATGTTGTTCTCCCATTTGTGAGCATGGGCTATCTTTACATTTGTCATCTTCGATTTCTTTAATCAGTGTTTTAGAGTTTTCAGAGTACAAATCTTTCACCTCTTTGGTTAAGTTTATTCCTAGGTATAGTATTTTTGCTACACCTACATATAAGACTGTCTTCTTAACTTCTTTTTCTGCTACTTCATTATTATTGTATGGACATGCAGTGAAATTCTGTATATTGATTTTTTCCTTTTTAATTTCTTAAATTTTTAAATTTTTAATTTTTATTTATTTTATTTTTTTAAATTTACATCCAAGTTAGTTAGCATATAGTGCAACAATCATTTCAGGAGTAGATTCCTTAGTGCCTCTTACCCATATAGTCCATCCCCCCTCCCATAACCCCTCCGGTAACTCTCTGATTGTTCTCCATATTTAAGAGGCTCTTATGTTTTTTGTCCCCCTCCCTGTTTTTATATTATTTTTGCTTCCCTTCCCTTAAATTCATCTGTTTTGTATCTTAAAGTCCTCCTATGAGTGAAGTCATATGATATTTGTCTTTCTCTGACTAATTTCGCCTAGCATAATACCCTCTAGTTCTATCCACGTAGTAGCAAATGGCAAGATTTCATTCTTTTTGATTGCCAAGTAATACTCCATTGTGTTACTCCAATACTCCATTGGATAAACACATCTTGTCTATCCATTCATCCATCGATGGACATTTGGGCTCTTTCCATACTTTGGCTATTGTTGATAGTGCTGCTATAAACATTGGGGTGCATGTGCTCTGCATATTGAGTTTTTATCCTTTGATTTATCAGTTCTGGTAGTTTTCCGGTGGAATCTTGAAGGTTTTCAATATAGAGTATCATGTCATCTGCAAATAGTGAAACTTTTACTTCTTCCTTGCCAATTTCAATACTTTTGATTTCATGTTGTTGTCTGATTGCTGTGCCTAGAACTTCCAATACTATGTTAAATAACAGTGGTAAGACATTCCTGTCTTACTACTAACCATAGAGGAAAAGCTCTTAGTTTTTCCCCATCGGGGATGGTGTTTGCTGTAGGTTTGTTCTTCTAAGGCCTTTATCATATTGATGTATGTTCCCTCTAAACCTAGTTTGTTGAGGGTTTTTATAAAAATGGATGTTGTACTTTGTCAAATGCTTTTTCTACATCTATTGAAAATGATCACGTGGTTTGTATCCTTTCTGTTGTTGACGTGAACATTCTTGTATCTTGGGAATAAATCCCACTGGATTGTGGTGAATGGGTTTTTAATATATTCTTGGATTTGGTTCGCTAATGTTCTGTTGAGGATTTTTGCATTTATGTTTGTCAGAAGTATTGGCCTGTAGTTCTCTTTTTTTGTAGTGACTTCATCTGGTTTGGGTATCAGGGTAATGCTAGTCTCCTAGAAATAATTTGGAAGCTTTCCTTCCACTTCAGTTTTTTGGAGTAGATTGAGAAGAATAGGTATTAACTCTTCTTTCAATGTTTGATAGAACTCACCTATGAAGTTTCTGGGTTCTGAACTTCTGTTTGTTGGGTTTTTCTTTTTCTTTACTGATTAAATTTTATTGCTGGTAATCAGTCTGTTCAAATTGTCTGTTTCTTATTGATTCAGTTCTGGGGGGTTATGTTTGTAGGAATTTATCCATTTCTTCTAGGTTGTCCAGTCTGTTAGCATATAATTATTCATAACCTTTTATAATCCTTTTTTTTAAATAAACTTTGCTCCATTAGTGGTGGTGGTTGTTGTTTTGTTTGTATTTTGAGAGAGAAAGAAAGAGAACAAGTGAATGAGGGAGAGAGAGAGAGACAGAGTGGGAGAGAGAGAGAAAAAAACGGGGGTCACCCAAAGTGGGGCTCGTGCTCACCCAAAGCAGGGTTTGGGCCCACTTGGCGTGGAACTCAAACTCATGAATTGTGAGATTCATGAGCCAAAGTCAAATGCTTAATGCTTAATGATTATTGACTGAGCCACCTAGGAACCCTGTTTTTTTTTTAATTTTTATTATTTTTATTTTTATTTGTTTAGAGAGAGAGAAAGTGAGAGCAAGCAGGGGAGAGGCAGAGGGGGAGAGAGAGAGAGAGAGAGAGTGAGAAAAATCCCAAGCTAGCTCCATGCTGTCAGCACAGAGCTTGATGCAGGGCTCAATCTCACAATTGTGAGATCATGATCTGAGCCAAAATCAAGAGTCTGGTACTCAACTGACTGAGCCACCTGGCACCACTCTTATAATCCTTTTTATTTCTGTGGTGTGGATCGTTATTTCTCCTTTTTCATTTTTGATTATGTTGATTTGAGTCCTCTCTCTCTCTCTCTGTCTCTTTTTAATCATTTTTGTTGATCTTTTCAAAGAAACAGCTCCTGGTTTCATTGATCCGTTCTATTGTTTTTTTTAGTTTTTCTTTTATTTCTGATCTAATTTTTATTCTTTCCTTCTACCAATTTTGTGTTTGGGTTTTGTTGTGTGTGTGTGTGTGTGTGTGTGTGTGTGTGTGTGTGTGTACTGCTTCTTCTAGCATATGTAGGTATAAGGGTAGATGGTTATTTGAGAAATGTTTTGCTTCTTGAGGTAGACCTGTATTACTATAAACTTCCCTCTTAGAACAGCTTTTGCTGTATCCCAGAGATTCTGGATCATTGTGTTATTTATTTATTTATTATTATTTTTTTTGTTTGTTTGTTTTCTTCATGCAGTCTGTGATTTCCTTTTTGATTTCTGTCTGGTACATTCATTGTTTAGTAGCATGTTATTGAACCTCCGTGGATTTGTGCTCTTTCCAATTTTTTTCTTGTGGTTGACTTCTAGCTTCATAGTGTTGTGATTGAAAAAGATGCATGATAAGACTGAATTTTTTAAAACTTGTTGAGACTGCTTGGCAGCTTAACATGTGGACTCTGCCAAGGAATGTTCCATGTTCACTTGAAAAGAGTGTGTAGTCTGCTATTAGGATGGAATGTTTTGTGCATATGTGTTAAATCCATACAGCCCAATGTATCATTCAAAGGCACTGTTTCCTTTTTTATTTTCTGTTTGGATGATTGATCCATTGATACAAGTGGGGTGTTAAATTCTCCTACTATTATTGTATTACTATTGATTGTTTCATTTGTGTTTGTTACTAATAGCTGTATGTATTTGGGTACTCCTATGTTGGGTGCACAAATACATATATTCATCATGTCTTTTTGTAGGATTGTTCTTTTTATGATTATATAGTATCTTTGTCTCACATTACAGACTTTAATGACTATTTCGTTCAATATAAGTACTATTCTTTTGACTTTCTCTTGATATTCATTTGCATAATAAATGCTTTTCCATCCCTTCACTTTAAATCTGTATGTGTCTTTCAGTTTAAAGGGAGTCTCTTGTAGGTGGCATATAGATGGGTCTTACTTTTTTATCATTCTGTCACACTGCGTTTTGATTGGTGCACTTAGTCAATTTATATTCAAAGTAATTAGTGGTCTATATGTATTTATTGCTCTTTTGTTAATTGTTTTATGGTTTTTTGCATTTTCCTCTGTTCCTCTTTTCTCTTGCTCTTTTCTCACAGTTGGCTGGTTTTCATTAGTGATAGGCAAAAATTAAGGAAACATTATCTAAGTGTATCTATTACTGGTTTTTGGGTTTTGGTTGCCATTAATTTGTATATAACATCTTAAGCTTATAGCAGTTTATATGAATTAGTGTCATTTAAGTTTGAATCCTTTCTAAAAGCACTAAATTTTTATTCCTCTCTCCTCCACATTTTAAGTATATGGTGTCATACTTTACATATTTTTATTTTGTGGCTACTGTGACTGATTTGTATAGCTGTTCTTTTTTTTAATGTTTATTTTTGAGACAAAGCAAGATAGAGCATGAGTGGGAGAGAGCAGAGAGGGAAGGAGACACAGAATCCAAAGTAGACTCCAGGCTGTGAGCTGTCAGCCTGGAGCCTGGCACGGGGCTCAAATTCACAAGCCATGAGCTCATGACCTGTGCCTAAGTCAGATGCTTAAACGACTACAACTGAGCCATGCAGGCATCCCTGTATAGATATTCTTTATGTTACTGATTTTGTGATTACTACTTACCTAAGTCCTGTTGATGGTCTTTCCTTTCCACTGAAAGAATCCCCTTTAACATTTATTTTAAGACTGGCTTAGAGGTTCTTAATTCCTTTGACTTGTGTTTGTCTGGGAAACTCTTTCTCCTTATGTTCTGAATGACAGCCTTGCTTGATAAAATGCTCTTGGTTGAGGTTTTTTCCTTTCAGCACTTTGAATATAGCATGCCTCTCCCTTCTGGTCTGCAAAATTTCTGCTAAAAAAATCTTCTGGTAGCCTTATGAAGTTTCTCTTCTCTGTAACTGTTTTCTATTGTGCTTTTAAAATTCTTTTATTACTGCTTTTTTTGTCATTTTAATTACTGTATATCCAACCCAAGGTGGATCTCCTTGGCTTGATTTTGTTAGGGGCTTTCTGTGCTTCCTGGATTTCACTTTCTGGTTACTCCTCAAATTCAGGAAGATTTCAGCTTCAAATAAATTTTCTGCCCACCTTTTCCTCTGTTCTCCTTCTGGGATCCCTATAATGGGAATGTTAATATGCTTTTTGTTGTTCTATGAATTCCCTTATTCTCTGTCATTTATATTATTATTTTTTCTCTCTCCTGCTCAGCTTGATTGCTTTCCATTTTTCTGATCCATTCTTCTGCTTCCTCTATTCTACTATTTATTCCATCTAGTGTATTTTTAATTTCACTTATTGAGTTCTTCATTTCCAATTGTTTTTGTTTTTGTTTTTTTATGTTTCTGTCTCTTTCGTGAAGGCCTTACTGAAGCCCTCCACACTTTTCTCGAGTCCAGGGAGTATCTTTATGACCATTTTAAATCTTCCATCAGGCATATTACTCATCTTCATTTCTTTTAGCTCCCTTGCTTTGATTTTGTACCATTCTTTCATTTGGAACATATTCTTCTGTCTCCTCATTTCATCTGACTTTCTGTGTCTGTTATTATATGGTAAGAAAGTCAGCTATGTCTCTTGGTCCTGAAAGTGGTGGCCTTAGAAAAAGAGGTCCTACAATGCCATGCAGTGCAGTGTCCTTTATTTACTGAAACTTGGCATTTCAAGAGTGTCTGCTGTGCATGTTTTGTGCACCTTACTCTTGTGGCTAAGCTGCATTTGCTTTCAGTCCAGTCATCTGCAATGGCACTCTTTGCCTGTTGTGGGCAGGGTTTTGTCCCCGTGTTGTTAGTGGACCAGTCTGGGCCTACCTTGGGCTTGAATTGTTAGACTAAGCATTTGCAGGAGCTGTAGTCACAGGGAATTACAGGGTGTTTTCTCTGTGTTGTCACCTGACAGGTGTTTGTTGATGGATGGAGCCTGCAATCAGATCAGATGTGTGCCCTCAGCTCACTGCTGGGGCAGGGATGGAACTTGTCTGTATGATTTTCTTCCCCTCTCCCTGTGGCAGGAGTCACTTTATGGTGGTGCTGACCCCTGTTGGGGCTGCTTTCACAATGCCAGGCTTGTGGCACTGCTTTGAATGGGCTTTTGGAGAGCGCATGTGGAAGGGAGCAGGTGCACAGGAGAGTGCATGGGCAGAGTGCATGGTGTTAGCACATTTTGTGTGCAATTCCTGTCCTATAGCCACTTTGGAAAAGTCTTGCTGAGGGCAAATTAGAGGATGCAGGTCCACAGCACAGGGTGGGTTTAGGGCACACTGTTTGCAAGTTAGGTGGAGAGTGTTCTGGTTGAGCGGGTTCCCGCAGGTGTCTGTGTATCTAGGCTTGGGGTTGAGGAAAGGAAATGGCACCTGTCTACTCCCTTGTTCTTAAAGAATTCTTCCACAGATTCTGACCCCTCCAGCACGTGCTGTGAGATTAGTGAATATACCTTCCCATATACCTCAGGTGTTTTTCTAACTGCTGCTTATATGCTTTATCTCAACAGGGGTGTTTGTTGTACTTCTCTTTAAGGGTGGGAACTTGTTTTCCTATGCCATCCAGTTCTCCTAGAACTAAGCCTACTAATTTTTCAAGTTCCAGGTGTTAAGCCCTGCTGATTAAAAGAACGTGCAAGGGGCACTTGAGTGGCTCAGTTGGTTGGGCTTCCAGCTCTTGACTTTGGCTCAGGTCATGATCTCACAGTTTGAGGGTTTAAGCCCCTTGTCAGGCTCTGTGCTGACAGCAGGGCCTGCTTGAGATTCTCCCTCTTTCTCTGCCCATCCCCTGCTCAAACTCTGTCTCTCTCAAAATAACTTAGTGAAAAAAAAAAAAAAAAACCACATGAAGTTAAACCCCTCTCATTTTCCAAGCCAAATGTTATGGGTATTTGTCTTTCTAGTGGAGGTTCACATGCTTGAGATGGTTGGTGTGGGCTCTGCTCCTTTTCCCTCTCCACACCCACTGCATCCTTCCCCACTCTGCAAGCAGTCTCATGGGTCCATTTGGCTCCTAACCATTTCTCCATTTTTCCTGCTATTTTCTTTTCTATGATTAGCTGTGGAGAGTCTGTTCTGCTAGTCTTGGGGCTTTTTTCTGGGTCATTCAGGCTGATACGGGTGTAATATTTGGTGTATCCACGGATACACCTTGGTGTAAGCCAAAGATACTCTTACTCTGCCATCTTCCCCCTACATTTTTTAAATAATGTTGAAAGATATTTCATTTCATCCTCATTTTCCATTTCATTTAGCACCAATTGCAAAAGGTTTCTTAATGTCCCCCATGAAGATGATGAATTGTTTTCTTGTTATAATTCACTCAATTTTTGCTGTATATATTTTAAGCTATGTTACTGAGTACATAGAAGTTCGGAATATGAAATACTTGTAATTAATCCATCATTATGAAATTTCCATCTTTATATCTAGTATAGCTTCTTACCTTCAAATCTGTGCTTAATGGATGTTTTTGTTGTTGAGATGTTACATGAGATATATTTCCCTAAACTTTTCTTTCAACCATCCTGTATCTTTATTTTTACAAGATAGCTGTTTAGAGTAGACTAGGCTTAGGCTTTGACTCAAATTTAGTCGAATTTTATTAGCATCTAACGTGGAGAATTTAACCCATATTCACTGTAGTAACTGCTATTATGATGTTACTGTATTTTCTATTGAACTCATTTACTTTAAAATCCTATTTTGTCTTCTTTCAATTAATAAATATTTTAAACTTTTTATTTCCATTTAACAATATAGCTTTATTTTATTTCTAATAGTTTATTCTAAAGAGGGTATCATATATCCTCAACTGTTTTCAATTAAATGCAAGTACTTACTTAATAACTCTAGAACAGATGAATGCAATATCTACCTTCAGGTGCATTATCTTCTGCCTTACTATTGTCATGTTTTTCTTGTCTAGAGATATGTTAAACCACATAAAACACATGCGCTTTTAGACTTAATCCCCTTTCTGGTATTCATCATTCCCTCTTCCATTTCATTTCTGTATCTGTGAGGTTTTGCTGTTGCTCTGTTTAGTTTTAAAATTTCTTCTCTCGGGGTGCCTGGGTGGCACAGTCGGTTAAGCGTCCGACTTCAGCCAGGTCACGATCTCGTGGTCCGTGAGTTCCAGCCCCGCGTCAGGCTCTGGGCTGATGGCTCAGAGCCTGGAGCCTGTTTCCGATTCTGTGTCTCCCTCTCTCTCTGCCCCTCCCCCGTTCATGCTCTGTCTCTCTCTGTCCCAAAAATAAATAAACGTTGAAAAAAAAAATTAAAAAAAAATTTCTTCTCTCAATTCAATATTGCAGGTTAGCAACTAGTTCAGTTCCTCTTTAATTTTAACTACTTTTCTCCATAGTTTAAGTAGTTTCTAATTAAATATGTATAGACACAAAAGAGATCATTACTATGTAACCAAAACCCAGTAAAAAATAACCTCCAAGCTGAGTGCTCTAACTGGGCCTTAGTTTTGCCTAATTTGTACTGTTTGTAACTGGAAGTATTCAGTACTTATCTGTGACTTTTTTGCAAGAGACTGCATATTTGAAATGTATGAATATTTTGGCATACACTTCACTTAAATGATTTTTCTTTAGGTGTCACTGTCTTATTTTTAGCAGCCATTAAAAAAAGCTTTTAACCTTTCTTTGGAGAAGTCAGCAGTCAGTCTTACTGTTGTTTCTTTGAAGGCATGTGTCGTCATTTGTTAGGACTGCCGTAACAAAATATCGGAAATTCATTTCCTCACAGTTGGAAATCCAAGATCAAGATCAGCAGGATTGGTTTCTTCTGAGGCCTCTCTTGGTGGCTTGGAGACATGGCCTCCTTGCTCTGCCCTTACATGTCTTTCTTCTGGGCTTCTACATTCCTGGTATCTCTTGTGTGTGTGTGTCTACATGTATTTCTTTCTCTTACAAGGACATCAGCCAGATTGGGTTAGGCCCTGTGCTATTGGCACCATTTTAGCTTAATCTCTTCTTTGAAGTACCTGTCTCCAAATACAGTCACATTCAAAAGTACTATGGATTAGGGTTTCGACATACAAATTTGGGAGGAACACAGTACAGCCGGTAATAGTATCCATGTCTGTATTTAATGTTTTTAAGATGTTTTCTTTGTTTGGGTTTGCAATGAGGTATTTAAGGGTTGTTTTCTTCCTTTTAGCCTTTTGAATTGATACCTTCCATTAATTTGGCAAAGTTTTCAGATATCATGTCATCAAATTTTGATTTTTTTCCCCATGCGTTGCTTTCTCCTTCTGTTAATTTCAATTACATATATGTTAGGATTTTGGGGTGTCTTCCATTAATCTTTTAAACTAGTATCCAAATTTCTACTCTTGTTTTTCTCTGTGATTTATACTGATTTATTTTCTGATGCAATTTCCATTTGCTAAACTGTGTTTTGCTGTGTCCACCCTTTGAGCATTTAATTTCAGTCATAATACACATTTATTCTGGCACATTATTTAATTTCCTATAATTAAAGTTTTATTCAGAATTTTCCATCCTTTCACCAATTTATTTTATCCATCTTTACTTTATTTTCTGTAACAAATTCATTATAATCGTTGCCTGCTTTCTTTCCTGTCTGGGTCACCTTTTGGTTCATTTCTATTGTCTAATGTTTATTTTGTTTATTAATTACATACTTTTGCTTCTTTCATTTATATTTCCAATGTATGCTGATGTCTCTGTATAAAAGAAGTTTAGAGGTTTCAGATCACATTACCTTTCACAGGAAAGGGTTTATACATCTGTTATCACACAGATCCTAGGATGTATCACCATAATTCAGCTAGGGACTGAGTTGAGTCAGGGCTGAGTTTCAGTATTTGTCAGTCTAAACATACCTGTGGTTCACTCGTATTACCAGAATGTGACCCTCAAAAACTTTCAGTAGGTAGCTTTCTTGGACTTAGCATCCTTAGACCTGAAAGGTTGTTGGCAATTTATTTCTGCCTTTCAGAGAATTTCGTAACTTCCTTTCAGCCTAGCTGTCTTCATTCAAAAATTTGTCATATATCTTCAAGGGAAGACTGTCTTTAAAGACTCTGATGTTTTCAGTTTAGAAACTCTACCACAATCTCTGCTGATGACTCGGTCCTTTAGTAGTGGCCCTCTGCTAGGAACCAGGACTCTTATCATGGGTCTCATTATACTTGTGTTTGCAAACTGTTGATAAAAGGCAGATAAAAGTTGTCATGGCCAATTCAGCCTTCTGTTCAAGTTTTCAATTTCTAAGAATCCCTTGTTGCCGCAGGAGTCTGTCCACTATACAGCACAGCACATAGAAGATCTGCACTTTGCTTTTAAGATGCTCTCCTTTTAATCCTGTATTTTCTTTAACATTCTCAACGTGCAGTAAAATGCTTTTGGGGAAAACAGTCCTGAGTTGGAGACCCGTCAAGACCCACATTTTGTTTAAGCGTCCCTATACAAGTGCTAAAAGCATTTCTCATTCTCCCCATGAGGTCCTCCGCATACTCTAGGTGCACATGCTGAATGGGTACATGCAACTAGGAAATAAAAAAAAAAAAGTAGCTGTGAATACTTAGTTTACACCTATACAATTTTCCCTCTGTATAAATGGAGTTCATCCAAGTGCTTGTTGGTTTGAAAGCTCTCTCACTGATTACTTTAGAAATGTGATTTTGAGGGTGCCTGGCTGGCTCAGTCAGTAAAGGTCAAGATCAAGATCACCTCATGATCTTGAGGTCATGAGTTCAAGCCCCACCTTGAGTGCAGAGCTTACTTTATTTATTTATTTATTTTTACCTGGAAATGTTTTTATTTAAAAAAAATTTTTTTTTTCAACGTTTGTTTATTTTTCGGACAGAGAGAGACAGAGCATGAACGGGGGAGGGGCAGAGAGAGAGGGAGACACAGAATCGGAAACAGGCTCCAGGCTCTGAGCCATCAGCCCAGAGCCTGACGCGGGGCTTGAACTCCCGGACCGCGAGATCGTGACCTGGCTGAAGTCGGACGCTTAACCGACTGCGCCACCCAGGCGCCCCAACCTGGAAATGTTTTTAATATGCCTAAGTTATAATATTTCTTTTTTTTCAATATATGAAATTTATTGTCAAAATGGTTTCCATAAAACACCCAGTGCTCATCCCAGCAGAGCTTACTTTAAAATAAATGAAGGAATATATGACCAAACTTTAATAAAATTTGATTTTGTAACTTTATAATTTGTCTTGCTTCACTAGTTGTTGACAAAGCATTGGTCTACCCCCGATCTACCACACTTGAGGGAAGCTTGCTTCTTAGCTTTTTAAAAATCTTCCACAGTTTGAATACAGATAAACCTACATGTATGAGTAGCTCATTTACAGATCCAAAACGTAATACAGGTTTTGAGGTGAGTTATAATCTGTTCAGGTGATTTTAAAATATTTCACATGTATTTTATAAATTTAGATACTGGTGAATATTTTAGGGGTGGGTTAAATTATCAGAATGAATATTGTATGCACATGTCTGTATATATATATATATGTATATATATATTTATATGCATATGCACACATACATATGACATATTCATATGCTTATGCATATATATGACATCAAAAGTACGTGTAACTTTTAATTAGAAAAAAACATATCTATATATAAAAATACAGATATAGGTATATAGTTGTGTATTAATGCACAAATGTGCATTCAAATAATAATATTTCTTTGGCATCATAGACCATACTGTATCAAGGTAAGATGTTAAATCCAAGTAAATACTAAGCCACAGATAAGTAATAAATTTTAAAATAACTTTAATTCAATAATGATTACCAATCATCTCAAGGCAAACGGCCCAGTAAAAAAATTAATGTACTCTCTCAATAGCTTGGCAATTAGAAGTGAGTTAAAAGGAATGACATTATTTTTTATTTATTTATTATTTATATTTTTGAGAGAGAGAGAGGGAGAGAACATGAGCAGGGGAGAGGAGTAGCGGGAGAGAGAGAAAGAATCTTAAGCAGGCTCCATGCTCACCATTGGGCCCGATGGAAGGCTTGATCCCACGACCCTAGGATCATGACCCAAGCTGAAATCGAGAATCGGGTGCTCAACCAGCTGAACCACCCAGGCACCACCAAAAGAATGCCTTTTTAAGAAGAAAATATGATTTTACTGTGTTATATTAGTTAGCTGTGCTGTATAAAATGTACCACAAACTTAGTGACTTTAGAAAACACAGGTTTATTACCTCACTTTTGTCTCCTGGTCCAGAATCTCTGCCTGGCTTAAGTCTTTCCCATTCTCAGGGTCTTGGAAGTTTTCCTGCAAGGGAATGGCTGGGCTGCAGTCTTAACTGGAGGGACAATCTATCCCGAAACTCAGGTTGTTGGTAGAACTCATTTCTTCCTGGTTGTGGGACTGATTGCTGCAGATTTTTGCTACCTGTCATCTGGAAACTGCTCTCAGCTCCTAACAGCCACCCACACTTGCCTCATTTGTGGTTTTCTCTACAAGGAATTTGTCCCATGTCTGCTTGCTTCTTCAAGGTCAGCAAGAAAGCAGGAAAGTGAGTCTGATAGTGAGAAAACATCTCATTGACGCCAACAAATCATGGGTATGACATCCTGTTACCTTTGCCATATTTTATTGGTTCGGGCAAGTCACATCTTTGCCACACTTGAGAGGAAAGGCTGACAAAAACCCTGCCCACCAATACGCAGGACCATTGGAGCCACCTTAATGCTTGTCTGCCACAGGATCCTGACCATTGATTGGACACCTTTCAGTGTGTGGTTTCAAAAATTAATTTGGGTTATTATGATACAAAATCCAGAGACAACTAGTTGAGGTGTTTGTATGTCCAGATTCTTACAGAACTATGCTTAACGCTTTTTCTGAGAGAGTGTGTGTGTCTGTAAATGGTACAGAGCACATAAAGTTTGGAATTCTATTCCTCCAAGGAACTTCATTTGTCATCTTGGACATATACTCTTCACATATTTATTTCTTTGCTAAAGAGAAGAAAACATACTTTAAACATAGTTTAAAACTTGACTGTTTACTCAGGATCACAATTGTCCTCAGTGTTGTGAATAACTGGTGTTTATAGTACTGTTAAAGTTTGTGGAAAAGAAACTTAATCCTGAGGGAACATTTGGATTCAACAGATATAATACCTTTCAGGCCACCATTTAAGATATTTTTAGCCCGAGGGTTAATGTTTCATTTGACAGGTGTCTCATTTTTTCCCCTTTGTCTTGACTGCTATTGCTGATTCTTCTCAACCCTAAGGACATTTATACTTCATCCTAAGAAGTTGGATAGAACATTCTGAACTGTTACTCCTTTTTGCACATTTGCCCTTATCTGACCTGGCTGGAAAGTTGGAAATTTGCATTTGTTGTTGTGTTTCTTTTTTTTCATGGTAGTAGAAAGTTTAAAAAGTATGAAATTACATTAATGTGTTGATTATTTTCTATCATTCATGAAATATACCTGGTAGATGAATTTCTGAAACTTCCATAAGTAATCTATTTTATTAATATCTAATAACAGAAATCAATATAAATCAGGTCCTCAGAACTGTTTAAACCAATGAGGCCACTGATCATTTAATATTGCATTTGTGAGCATACTTAACAAACATTTATTTAGAGTAAAGCAGATGGTCATGGTGGAGTTAGGTGGACTTCTAATCCCATATGACTAATTTATTTATCAAAAGGGGAGGGGCGCCTGGGTGGCTTAGTTGGTTAAGGGTCCCACTTTAGCTCAGGTCATGATCTCACGGTTTGTGAGTTGGAGCCCTGCGTACGATTCCGTGTTCACAGCTCGGAACCTGGAGCCTGCTTCGGATTCTGTGTCTCCCTCTCTCTCTTCCCCTCCCCCACTCATGCTCACTCGCTCTCTCTCTCTCTCTCTCTCTCTCTCCCTCTCTCTCTCTCTGAAAAATAAAATACACACTGAATTAAAAAAACGGGTGGTGGGGAATTTGGTCACTGATCTGCACACAAGGAGAACACACATGAAGATAAAGGCTGAGGTAAGGGTGATGCTTCTGCTAATTAAGGAACATCCATGATTACCAGCAAACTACCAAGAACTAGGAGAGAGGCATGGAACAGATTCTTCCTCATAGCTCTCTGTAGAGAACAGCCCAGCTCCTACCTTGATCTTATTTACTGCCTCCCAAACTATGAGACACTAAATATGTTACTTACGTTCCTCAGTTTACGGTACCTTGCTATGGTAACCTAGCAAACTAATACAGGAAGCACGCAGAAAATAGGGCAGAAAAAATATTTGAAAAAATAATGGCTTATTTTTTTCAAAAACTAAAGACATGAATTTATAGATTTCTATGATGGTATACAGCCCGAGGTTAAGTTTAGTTTTATGATTTAAAGTTTTCTACATTTTATGTAAAGTGGTATAAAATAAACTTGACATAGACTGTGGAATCATCGAACAACTAGTAAAAACGTAATGAAAATACGTATGGGTGAAAATTAGAATATTTCAATAAAAAAGGTGAGGAAATGTCAGAGTCATCATAAGCAGAGGTGCCAAAGAGGAAACAAATAATGCAGAATTATGCTCTGATGGTACAATATTAACAGTTACATTAAACTGTCTTTAATAGACTCTCTTTAATTAGAAGGCAATGATTGTCATAATGGGTAAAAAAGAAGTCATGTCTCAGTACAACTGTAGACATAGGTTGAAAACAAATGACTGGAATGTTTACTATGCAAGCAGTAAAGATAAGAAAGGTAGCATGCCTTTTATGAATCTATTAGTACCAGACAAAATAGGTACAGATCTTACATATTATTACCACTATAAAAGCGGAACAATTCCTAAGGATAGTTTAGTCATCTTGACGTCATAACAATTATAAATGTGTATGTACCGAATAACAGCGTTTCAAAATACATATTGAAACACTGACATAAATAAAGGACAAATTACACAAACCTACAATGGCACCTGAAGCATTTTAACATACCTATTTCAATGGTTGATAAAATAATTAGTTTAAAACATAATTAAAAACATACAAGTACTGAGTGACACTCTTAATTACTTTGACCTACATGACACAGACACCACACTCAATAGGAATATCTTCTTTTCAACTGCTCATGATATGTTCACCAAGATAGACCATAGGCTGGGACATAAATTAATTATCAATAAATTAAAATACATTGAAATTCCCAATTACATTGAAAATTACATTAAAAAACAATAAAATCGAAAGCTGATTCTTTGAAAAATGCAATCAAATTGATAAAACTGAGACTAATAAAAGAGAAGACACAAAGGAACAGTATCAATAATGAAAGAGGGAATGTTAAGTTAGATCCTCCAGACATTAAAGGGAGAACAAAGGATTATTATGAGGAGCATCATGCCAAGATAAACCTTATCTTTAACAGGCTCGAACTTCTATAATGTATCCAAGAAGAAATAGATAATATAAACAACCCTTTATCAATAAAAGCGATCAAGGTCATAATTAACGTCCTTAGGGAAAAAATAACGCAGGGAAGAGGTGGGTTCCCTGGTCAATTTCATAAAACTTTACAGGATTTGTTTTTCAAATATCTGGAAGACTTTGCCAACTCAGTAATACGACAACCCAAAATGGGTAAATATTTTTAACAGTTACTTTACACAAGAAGATAAATGAATGGTTAAGAGGCAGATGAAAAGATACTCAGAATCAGCAGTCATCAGAGAGACAGGAATAAACACTCCAACGACACATCACTGTGCATCCATTTTGGTTAAAATTAGAAGGATGTGTTGATGAAGATGTGGAGTAACTGGCAGTCTCATATTTTGGGGGTGGGAACGCAGAACTGTACAATTGGTTTTTAGAAAACAGATTAGCAGTAGAGATAAAGTGAAGTCTAAAATTACGCCTGAACCAGGAACCCTAGAGATTTACCCAGGAGCAGTGAACATACATATTCGTACGATGACCTGTACGCAAATGTTGGTAGGAGCATTGATGATGGTAGCCAAAAATTAGAACTGTTCCAAATAATGCAAATGTGCATCAACTCGTGCTAATGAGAGTTTGGTGTGTTCATGATGTGGAATACACACTGAATAAACAAGAGCATTTGGCACATGTAGCAATCTAATTGCAAAATATCATGCTGAGTGAAAGAATTCAAACATAAATGCGTATTGCAGGACTTTATTTATATGATAGAGGGGCTCGGGGGAGTTTTTGATATATTAGTAAGGTTTAATATCTTGATTGTGGTCATTAGCACATAAATATATTTAATACCCTGAATAAACAAACCAAGTTGTGGACTTAGAGACCCAGTTCATATATTGAATTTGCCACTGAGTTGCGTTTTAATTAGATGTGTTGTGTCAGTGAAAGCCAAAAATACCCAGTAGTTATTTTTAAAAGGACCTTGCGGGAGAGAGAAAATATGACTATGACTAGGTCTCAAACATTTTATAATAAAATGAAACATAAAGGCATGGTGACAGTGGAGCATGATGGTTAGGAGTGCAGTCTCCAGACTCAGAGTCTGAGATCAGTTCTAATCTGTTACTTTGTGAACGTTGGAAATTACATAACCCTCTGCGCTTCAGTTTTCTATGAAATGGAAGTAAAAATGGTTTATTGACAAGTTTCTTGTGATGATAACAAAAGTTTCTCCACATAAAACACTGCAAAGAGCACCTGCTTTAGTCTAAGTAAACAATAAACAATAACAACAAGTTATTGTTGGAAATTATCCATGGCAGTCTACAAGCTTTCGTCAACTGGCTTACACCTGTAGATAATACATGAAGGAAGCCTATATATAACCAATTTAAATCAATTTGATTACACCATAGATACTAAGTTAGTTAATTAAAACCAATAAAGATTCACTGTTTCCCCAGAATTTCATATTACTAAAACCAAAAAAATTCCATCATGTGATTGTGAATGACTTTTTTTCATGACATTGTTTAAATCTCTATTTTAAAGTTATTGAATACACTAAATAGCAACAAATAGAATTGAAAAAAAATGGAGTTCAGGAATGAAAGGTGTTATAAATAATTGAGAATGTTTGCATTACATTTGAGTGCTAAAATTGATATTCCTATGAATGAATTTACCCACAAGCAAACATGTTGCCTACTTAACAAGCCTTTAATATTTACATAAAGCAGTTATTAATAAAAGATAATATAATAATTCCTATGCATATTTATAATGATGTTAAACATGGGACTTGGAAGACTGAACACAGAATTTTTTAGATGATTTTCTAAAATACCCAAAATAGGTTTTTTGGTATTCCTAGTCACAGGAAAAAGAAAGGCAAAATGACTTTAAGTGACAGGAACCTGAACTCCACACAGGGAGTGAATGATATCGAATAGCTCTTGATTGTATAAAAACCAATGATTCCAAAAAGTCTATTACTCTATCGCAACAATTACACCTTTTAAATCAATGGGAATTTTAGAATGCAGCAAAGGGATTGAATTGAGCCCTGAGTAATTAATTAAAATGACAAATGTGTGTAAATGATGAATATAGACCATTGTAATTAGAAACTCACCAGGTGTAGTAAATATGTTCCACTTTCCATTTTCAAAATCGCTTATAGCCTAATGGTAAGATGATTTTCCAAGGCTCATCTGAAATCCCAGCTCTCGGCAGACAATGGGTGATCTAGTTAGAGTTTCCCTTGCAACAGTGGGGATGCATCTAAAGACATACAGAGGTGATAAAATAAACGTTTAGAATCTTTCCAGAGAATGAGGAATCTCTGTAGGAGGTAAAGAGGTGAATGGCATAATTAACTTGGGGTTAGGAAGAAAGATAATTCATATTTTGCCTTTATAACAAGGTTAGCTAAAATATTTGTACTTTTCTTTAAGTATTTTCAAAACGTTGCCAAAAATTCTACTCAAATCGCTTTTATAAAAACTTGAGATTTATCCAAATGCGATTAATTTGATAACTTATCCTCCCCAGTTTTACAAAATGGAGAGTCACAGCTGTTACTAATTACAAGTGTACCCATCATAAAATAACCCAATTAAAAAAAAACAAATTTCCTAGAAGGTTAAGTTCAGATGCATTGACTTGAATTAACAAAAAACATTTTTTTAACTTAATCCTTTAAAAAAGAATTGCACTAGTACACTTAAATTTTTTGGAAAACATTTTTAAAATATTTGATGGATTTACAGAGCAGAGAATTAGGTAGCTAAAATGTTATGAGTCACTGATGTTGAATATAAAGCATCTAAAATTCTTAGAACCAGTGGATTTGGTTTCTTGAAGTATTATAAAGTCAAATTGAATATTGCCCTGAGCTCCTGTAGTTTGATTAAAGGGGTTCTATTTAGAATATGCATAATTTATTTTATATAATCTCCAAATATACAGCCTTTTATTTGGCTTCTTCAAATTCTGTTTTTGTTTTCTCATTACATGAAGATGAGAAACAAGTTTATAACCCAAAATATTTATCAAAGTTATGTTAATACTTTCATAAACTAGGTGTAAGGATCATGAGACAAACAGGTGCATTTATAGAACTGCACATCAGTCACGCCAGATCCCTGCAGAAAGGAATTCCCGGCACCACCTCATTCATTTGTGGAAATGCAGAGCCATCCTTGTTTGAATGTATGCACTAATCAACTTGTTCACTGTGGTCAACCCTCTACTTCTCGGTGGTTCCCTTCTGCTGTGAATATGCATGTTCAGTCTTTTGCTTCTTGGAGCACACATATACCTTACTCATCCAGTGTCGGTTGCAAATTGGCCCCAAACACACAGGACAAGAAGAGAGTGAGCAAAGAGGCAGACCTTTCCAGATTGGTAGATGGCAAGTTTAATAAGCAAGGACACTTACATATGTGAGCAGCCCCATGAGATCTCCACATGTGCCTGTCAGAATCTTAAAAGTTTATATCGTTAGGTCTTACCTGGGTTCATTCAGCTTATACTGTCCAGATGGTCACAACAAAACATTGGTCTCTTAAGGCTTCGTCCTTGAAAATGGTGCCCATTGCGGGAACAGTGAGCAGAACATTCCTTCCAAGGAGAGGGGAATGGGTAACGAGCCTCTGATTGCTTTGGTCCAGCTAGAGGGTCCATCAGTGGTCATTTCCTCTCAGTGACCTTCTCCAACATCCACCGGCCACTGGAGGAGGACTAGGGCTGGGCAGATGATTCATTCAACACATTTCTCTGGGGAGGTTTTCTTGTTCCCCTAATTTAAAGGTAAGAACTTTTGAACTGTTAATCAACTCGTTTGGTTGCATTAGTTGGTAAGTACTTTCGCCAAGATTGAAACAAAGGCACATCTAATTCCACAGCCTCTGCTGATTCCTCAGGGGAGCATTATCTTTAGATACTCTCCTTTCTGAGTGATCCTTTGGTATAAGCCTCAGGGTCCAACCGGTTGCACACCTACAACCACCAGCTCTGCCATTCACATAGACTGCTTCTTCAAGGAGTTGCCCAGCATAAGTATTCTTTTTCCTTTTTTCTTTTTTTTTTTTTTTTAACAGTTATCCATTTTTTGAGAGAAAGTGGGGCAGAGAGAGAGGGAGATAGAGAATCTGAGGCAGGCTCCAGGCTCTGAGTTGCCAGCACAGAGCCCGATGCGTGGCTCGAACTCACAGACCACCATGATGAGATCATGACCTGAGCTGAAGCTGGATGCTTAACCGACTGAGCCATCTGGACACGCTGCCCAGTGCCACTATTCTTATATCTTAAAATGAAATTTGCAGTACTTCTCATGGTTGACTTTGATATCAGGCACTTTTCTGTAGGAGATTATTCTAGCATCCAGAATTTAATTATCAAGTGTATTTTCCCAGAGTGGAATGCTATCTATAAGAGAGTATAAATAATACGCATATAATAAATAAGACCTACAATATAATGGCTACATGCATTTTTCTTTCAGAGGAGATTTGTGACTTTTATTGATACTATCTTTATTGATCCTATCTTTATTGATATTGATATTTATAGAAGAAATTGGTACATTTATTGATATTGTGCCTTGCATGTAAAGAAAAAACCTGAAATACCTGGTCAATGAATAGATACATGTTCCAACTCTACAGAACTAAACTCTAGGCATAGTTTTATTCATTTATTATTGTATATATATGCATGTCTATGTAGGTATGTAGATATGCATTGATTTATGGGGATTTTTTTTTAGTGTTTGTTTATTTTTGAGAGAGAGAGGTAGAGCATAGGCAGGGGAGGGGCAGTGGGAGAGGGAAACACCGAATCCAAAGCAGGTTGCAGGCTCTGAGCTGTAAGCACAGATCCTGATGTGGGGCTTGAACCCATGAACCATGAGATCATGACCTGAGCAGAAGTCGGATGCTAAACTGACAGAGCCACCCAGGTGCCCCTACTTGTGAGGGTTTAAAGTGAGCCTGTTGTCATACCATGAGTCATTATTTTATGGAAAAATCTGTAGTTACAAGTAACTGATAAATAAGGTTTTAGATGATTGTCTGTTTTAGACTTGGAAATTACAGGATTCTAGAGAATATATTGTATAGTAAATCATAACTCATTTTTAAGAAACTTTGAACTTTCTAGGGCAAAGCACAGGCTGGTTGGTAGAAGCTATACCAAGATATTTATTGCTGTGTTAAGGTCCCTGTAACATTGAGACCCATCCAATGAAGACAGAGAATAGAAACTACTTTTTTGGTGTCTACATAAAGGATTCTTCCTATAGTCATGGGTTGCTAGATTAAATATACTCTAAGTATATTTGAACATGAGCTTCAATATTATGTGATTCTGTAAATTGCTATTGTTTTCACGAATATCATGCCAGTTTGTGTGTGTATACAGATATATACACACACATACATGTGTTACTGACTGGAGTTGGGGAGAAATTCTCTTTTGGGGGAAAAAAAAAGCTTTGACCTTGGGGAACCTGGGTGACTCAGTTGGTTAAGCTACCAAGTCTTGATTTCAGCTCAGGTCATGATCACATAGTTCATGAGTTCAAGGCTCACATCTAGCTCTGCACTGACAGCATGGAGCCTGCTTAGGATTGATTTTCTTGCTCTTCACTCTCTGCCCCTCCCCCCAGGCAAGGGTGCATGCAAGAGCTCTCTCTCTCAAAATAAACATTAAAAAAAAAGAAAGAAAAGCTTTGACTATATGATTTTTAAAAATGAAAAAAGTCCAAATTATTTAAATCCTTTAATAATGGATTTCTCATGTGGCTTCTTTTATTAATATTTAGTTTTATCCTTTCCCTTGAGAATAACTCCCACTTGTCCCAACAATGGAACTTTCCATTTTCTACCCTTGCTTTCACCATCTTTCTAGAAATCTGGGATTTTACACATAGATGGGCTTTCTGCTGATTGGATAAAAAATGAGGGGAGGGCAATGTGTTTTGTGACACTTTGGCATCATTTTTTCCCTCATAATGCTCACCCTTTGAAAGGCAATGAAACAAGGTTCCCAGATACACAGTAGAGACAGGCAATTGATTTTTGAATGTTCCGAGAAGAAAGCCATGTAATTCTTGGCAGTTCACATTGAGTTAAAAGGCAAGATCTAGAAACCTGTGGTTTTCCATTTCTTCTAAATATTCTTGATTTTAAATCCCCTGACCCTTGCTTGAATCAGGCTTTCTCTCTTGCTTTCTTCAATAGTCGTGCAATGCTGGGGCGCCTGGGTGGCTCAGTCGGTTGAGCGTCCAGCTTCGGCTCAGGTCATGATCTCACGGTCCGTGAGTTTGAGCCCCGCGTCGGGCTCGGTGCTGACAGCTCAGAGCCTGGAGCCTGTTTCAGATTCTGTGTCTCCCTCTGTCTCTGACCCTCCCCCTTTCATGCTCTGTCTCTCTCTGTCTCAAAAATAAATAAACGTTAAAAAAAAATTTTTTTTTTTTTAAATAGTCGTGCAATGCTAACTGCACTGCAAAAATGGGAGGAAGTTGGTATTTGCTTTGTATTAAGTCATGGAAGCTTGGGGTTTTAACAATGAGCTGTTAATTGGATAAGATGGTTTTTGTTTCTCTTTGTGTAATAGTGGAGTTTCACTGAATGCCATTGTATATAGGATTTAGTAATGATGCTCAAACTTAAAAAGTTTCCTTTCAATAGCCTTAACAAAGGCAATATAACCATTTTGAGATACATTTGGATGTCTTTTACTTAATTTATGTATTTAGCTTATTTTACTCCATCTTCTGTAACTTGAGCTTAGGGGAAGATCAAACGAGCTACTGTAAATCAAGCAGGACGGATGTGATTTTTCAATACTGCCCGAATAGATCACGGATGTAAAATAGTGATAGAAAAAAGTTTCATTAGCATGTGATATTTTAGAGAAACAATTAGATGCTATCCATCAAGCGTAAGTGTTTCTCTTAAGTAATATTTTCCTTTGCTATGACTGTAAGTGCGTATTTTGGGGATACAGTTTAATCTTGGTTTGCATTTAATTAAACCAAAATATAAGGGGAATAACTGTGTGTTGAATTTGTTTCAATCCCGGTTAATTATTAAACCCACACGCCTGGCTATTTTCTTTACTAAAATCAGTATTGTGCAATTGATGGAATTATTGTTATGTATACTTGATCTCATTTAGAGAAGTGATTCCCATTTTGAGTCCTATTAGCCTATTTTAACACGAGAGTAGACATATTTGGGGGGACTCTTTGGAGCACATTTAATTATTATTATTATTATTTAATATATGGAGCACATTTAAGTTTTAATCATTTGTGTTGGTCTAGAGTCCTTTCTAAAGAAGTTTAAAGTTCACTGCAATTAGGTGTTGGTGTTTTCAGGAAGCAGAGTTCCACCGGCCGGTTGTCTGGAGTGGCTGCAGGCAACATCTTAGAAGTCCGGAAGGGATGTTAGTTTGGACAAATCAGTCTCTCCAGCTGCCACCAAGCCTGTGGGTAGATCCCTGGGGAACTGGGCTCAGGTATAAGTGAGTCAGGGGGCTGCTTTTCCTAGAAGAGATTGCTTTTCCTAGAAGAGACAGGTATACGTGTCTCGGATGAGAACTTCTTTCTTAAATGGAGGCCTCTTACCACGGGAAAGTAGCTAAAGGCAGTTCTCTGAAGTGTCTGCCAAGAAAGTGTCCAGGAGAGGAAATTTAAAAATGATACCCCCAAGAAATATGCCAACGCAGACTACTAAACATGAACAACGGTAAACATTCCTATTACCAAGCCAAGAGATCCATCGCTGCCTAAAATATTATGCCATAACTGTTCATGTTTATGAACTCCTAATTTTTGAGGATCATATCCAAGCGTCCCCAGTTGCACAGAACTGTTTCTCCCAAGCATGACTTTTTATTTCTGTAGACAATGTGATGTGATTTGAGCTTACAGTCCTGCCCAGAAATACTTCTTGTTTGGTCTTACAATCCATTCCTTAGTACAACAGGCTTTCTTGCTCTAGATATTTAAAAATCTGTCTCTGGTTTTTCCAAACGGAGTAGGTCATGAGCTTTTCAAGGATAGGGAGCATAACTTATTTATTTTAATAACTCCCAAGCCTGCCGTAATTACTGTCATATTTAAAAATTCAAACTCTCAAGTAAGTGGTGACACATTAAGTCAGAACCCCTTGCTGTGATTTAAAAAAAAACAAAAAGACTTATTCAGTGATTGAATTGAGATTGAATTTCAAGGAGGGAAAAGGGTCACAGAAAGGGGAAACAGACATCCTGAAAGCAATGGCTTTCTTACTTAGTTCTTTTAGGCACAAGACCTTCTGATCCTTACACACATCTTTCCTGTGTCACCGGAGAGCGGAATGTGTAGGACAGAAAAAAACCCTGCATTGTTACGTGAACACACGTGCTTCATTGAGCAATGTTTGTTCCTAAGTGAGTATCTTACTGCAATATTTGTTCCTGAGTATCTTACTGCAATGTTTGCTCCTAAGTGAGTATCTTACTGCAATGTTTTCTCCTAAGTGAGTATCTTACTGCAATGTTTGCTCCTAACTGACTTTCTCAACAAGATATCTTCCCACTTTTCAGTCCCCACTTGCTCAACTAAGAACTCCTCCAATTATTTTAAATTCCTAGGAGACACATTCTGGCTTCTTGTTTTGTGTAACTTCCTCTTTTTTTTTTTTTTTTTAACAAATAATCATTCAGTGCCTTAACCTCATTTTCATTTTAAACTCCTGTTTCACATTTTCTTTGAACTACCTGGGAGTCCTTGTGGTATTTACTAGAACAGTAAAATGTGTCTTTCATTTTAAATCTACATTTTATAAAACCAGAGATCTTTTCATCTGAAACATAGAGCATTTATTTTTTTTTTCTATAGTTTATTAGGGAGAGAGAGAGAATCAGCAGAGGAGGGGCAGAGGAACTAGAGCAGGCTCTGCACGGTCAGCAGAGAGCCCAATGCCGGGCTTGAACTCACAACCTGCGAGAATATGACCCCAGCTGAAGTCGGACGCTTAACTGACTGAGCTACCCAGTTGCCCCACATTTATTTATTTTTAAAAATCTGTCTTGTGTTCACCTAGTGTTTGTATGTGAAAGAGAGAATTTTTTGAAATGTGTCTTTCTAGTATATTCAAAAATTTATCAACCAAATCCCTCCTTTTCAACTTCCCTAATTATTCAAACATATTCTATCTCAGGAGGTTTATTGTTGAATTTCTATACATTTGAATTTCTATACATATATGTTCCCTTCTGATACACACTCCTGTGTGTGTGTGTGTGTGTGTGTGTACTTTTTGTTTGTTTTACTTTATAAAGTATTTGGCTGAAATATACTCACATGTAAATTGCCAAAACCATAAAATGCAAATCAGTGAATGAGCATAGGGCACATCCGTCCACATGACCTCTATGAGCTCAAGAAATAGAATATTAACAAACCTCAGCTTCCCCTAATTACCCTTCCAAACATTAACCCCTCCTTCTTCTCCAGAGATTATTCTATCCTGACTTCTAATACCATAGATTCGTTTCGTGTCTCTTTGAAAATTGTACATATAGAATCATACAGTATTATTTGTTCTTTGTTTTTTGTTACTTTTTTAGAGAGAGGGAGAAAGGGCATGAACAGATGAAGAGCAGAGGGAAAGAGAGAGAGACTGAAGTAGGAGCCTGATGAAGGGCTTGATCCCACAACACTGACCCGAGCGAAAATGAAGAGTTGGACGCTCAGCTGACTGAGCCTCCCAGGTGTCCCCAGTATTATTTTTAAGTAGTTTTGAGTATTGCTTCTTTTGCTCAACATATTGTTTCTGGAATTCGCTCCCTCTGTTGTGGATAACTGAGATGGTTTTGTTTTTTTTTTACGCTTACCTATTACTGCTTAGTGTTCTGTTACAACAACAGCATAATTCTATTTACCCATTTTAATATTTGTGGACATTTGGATTTTTTCCAACTTTGACTACTTGGAACAAGGCTGCTGAGAGGATTTTGTACACACCTGTTGATGCACAGATGTGTGTATTTCTTCTACGTATGAAATTGCTGAGTTCTTATTTGTGCTTAAATAACCTTAAAGACTGGCACCCATATTTCTAAAGACATAATAGTATCAGTTTAAGCTACAGTGCTGCACATCCTCAACAAAACCTGACAGTATCCATCCATTAAAAATGTTTTTCACGTTTATTTTTGAGAGAGAGAGAGACAGAGCACGAACAGGGAAGAGACAGAGAGAGAGGGAGGGAGACACAGAATCTGAAGCAGGCTCCAGGCTCTGAGCTGTCAGCAATAGCCCAACATGGGGCTGGAACCCAAGTGTTCATTAATTTAATTTGAGCTACTCAAGTTTGTGTGTCTTGCTATTTCATTTTGGTTTCATTTTATGTTTAACAGATTTTGAATGAGCTTGAACCAGCTATTTTATAGGCTATTTGAGATATCAACTTTTCTCAAGTATTGTTTTCTTTTTTCTTGATTTTTTTCATCTTTTCTTGCGCATTTCCTCTCACTGTCAGTTCTCATTGTTATAACCCACTAATCTTCTCCATCTGTCTTACCATCTTTCTTTGTCTCTCCTTGTGTTTCTGCTCCTCTCTTCACACACAACCTTTCTCTAAGCCTGCTTATCAAAAATTATACTGTTTCTTCAAAAAAAATTTGTTTGTGATTTCCAGAGTATAATTCTGTACTGTTTACAGCACTATCTGTGGACTAGGCAGTTAGTTTGAAATCTTGTAAGTTGTAAGACTTACACTATAGTATTCCGTTTGTGGATATTTTAATATGTTTTTAACTTAATAATTCCTTTTCATTATGATATGTTAAAATATTTTAGTTGTGTATCACATGCATACGAACATCTGTCTTTCAGTACTATGTGATCATAGGGTTGTAAGTTATGAATACGATATTTAACAAAAAAATAGAGGGAAGATACCATCTAGGTAAAAAGTATAAAACTTATAAGAATAAGCACTACTAAATGGCAGTAGAACCCAAATAATTGTAGATGTCTGATAAAATGGGTTCATTTTATCTTGGTGAGTTGACATAGAGCCCAAAGCATGTTAACATGACGTGAAAACACGTAACACAAAGTCTGTATCTGAACAAGCAGAGGAAATCAGTGGCAAAAGAAAGTTGCAGAATTACAACTTGCGTTTCTTTTAGAAATCATTAAAAGAGATCATAAAATAAATAGCTGTGTGACGAGAGAGAAACTAGATGGCCTGGTAGAGACTTCTTTTAAATTGGCAAATTCTAAGATTCTGTGAGAAACTATCCATCAAACCCACAGGCTCAGGTGGCTTTAATACGTTTCTCCTCATGAAATTGAAGGTAATGAAGAAGGGTGTAGACGCCCGTAACAAAGATGGAGAGCCGCTTTGTAGTGAGGTTTTCTGCACACATAATAAGGGAAAGGCAAAGGTAATACTGATGACAAAAGAATTAAAAAGGAACAGATCACAGAGTATACATACTAGAACAGAATTTTAGGTCTTTCTTTAGATCTCTCACATATTAATTAATGACAGTGGTGTAGGGCCCTGACATGGTAATTTTGCTCTATTTTTTCCCCCATTGTTTGAGGGAGAACATGATTATAATTCAATAAATGCTTCCATTGAAATATGTTTCTTTAGAATGTCAAGCTGTTTCAAAATTAAAAAAAAATTACATGCTCTCGTTTTGCACTACATCCTTCTTCTTATCTAAAAATGATACGCTCCTAGGTACACATCCTTGCAAAGTTTCCCTCTTCACAATGAAACTGAGGTCAATTTTTCTCCTTTTTAAAAACTGTAATGATCTTGCTTTTCGTGCCCACAGTCAATCAGGGAAAGATATGAAGATAAGCAGAACCAATTGTGATTTTCAGTCAGTTGCCTCATTTTCTGTTAAGATGGTTTTCTCCTCAGTACAAGTTAATTGGATGCAAATTGGTGATATGAATTTACATCCCCCTTACAGGAAGGAAAGATCAAGTTAAGCAAAGGAGGAAGTGGGATCCTTCTGGGTCGTTGGTGATAGAACATAGTAGGATACATTTATGTTTCTCTTGATTTTTTCCCCCAAAACACAGTATGAGCACCGAAGGGCCAATTGTCACAATGAAGAGCTAGAGAAACATTGGGGACACAAGTCCCGTGATGCCTGTGCATCCTTTTAGGACTAGGTCTGGAATAATTTCGTGCCTACTTCTTCTGGGATAGCACATGATAGTGGTTTTGGAAATACTGATACCTCTATGTATTTAATGCTCCTAACTTCTAGGTAGGATAGGAAAGAATGCTGATGTAAACATTTCTTTGATGCCTTAAAAATACCCCAAACTTTCAGAATTTTTCATTAAATCAACTTGTGGTTCTTCCTTTACATTGTTACTTTGCATTAGTCAAACAGCTTAGGTTTTTTAAAACATAGAGATGGGGGGACGCCTGGGTGGCTCAGTCAGTTTGACTTCGGCTCAGGTCATGACTTCACGGTGGGTTCAAGTCCCCAGTTGGGCTCTGTGCTGACAGCTCAGAGCCTGGATCCTGTTTCAGATTCTGTGTCTCCCTCTCTGTTCCTCCTCTGCTCGTGCTCTGTCTCTCTCTCAAACATAATAAACATTAAACACGACGACAACAAAAACAGTGTTGAGATGGGAATGTGAGACGTAAAATTTTACCTTTCTTTAGAGGAACTGCATGGCATTTGCCCACAACCAAAATGCTCATAT
Source organism: Herpailurus yagouaroundi (assembly GCF_014898765.1). NCBI lineage: Eukaryota > Metazoa > Chordata > Mammalia > Carnivora > Felidae > Herpailurus > Herpailurus yagouaroundi. The sequence continues at coordinate 9,080,669 of NW_024412412.1, forward strand.
CCTAAAATGTAAACCGCCTGAATGCAAGCTGCTTCTTTCTTACATGGCAAGGCATTTTGTCATTTGTTCCGGTTTTGGATTTACACAGTTAAAACAGGTTTACAGAATTTAGATCAAATATGAGAAGAAGAGACGTTTTATCACATTGAAAGGTTATAGAGAAACATTAAAAGATACTTCAGGGACACACAAAGGAAAAAAAATAAAAACACTGAGCAGTAAAATCAATGTGCTTCATTTTTGGCTCTTTTCATGGCACTTTTACATATATTTATATGTCTTTTGTTCATACTATTGAGTATTATCTCTGCTAGAGTAAAATAACAGCAAATTCTTGCAACTCACTTCGCTCTGGCCCAGGGCCTAGCACTGTCACGATACCTCCTGGTTCAGCACTTTTACAACATGACCCTTCTTTTCTGAAGAAAGCCAAAAAAAAAAAAAAAAAAAAAAAAAAAGTTTCTTTCGAACATCAAGTACATCTGGGTTTTAAAGAGTGAGGCATGTTGGGATGAGCACTGGGTGTTATATGTAAGTGATGAATGACTAAATTCTATGCCTAAACTAATATTACACTATTATGTTAGCTAACTGGAATTTAAAGAAAAACTTGAAGCTGAAAAAAATTAAAAATAAGGGGTGCCTGGGTGGTTCAGTCAGTTCAGCATCTGACTCTTGATTTTGGCTCAGGTCACAATATCATGGTTTGTGGGTTTGATCCCTGCATGAGGCTCTGTGATAACAGTGTGGACGCTGCTTGAGATTATCTGTCTTCCTCTTGCTCTCTCTGTCAAAAATAAATATTTTAAAAAATTAAAAATAAAATTTAAAAAAGGTGAGGTGGAAGGAGAGTAAATTTGAAAAGCTACAAATCTTTGAGAGAGTTTCTTGAAGTTAAAACTATTTCAAGGCTCGGTACTCCAACTAAATATTCTGATTTTTTTAATGGTGTAGTGTTTTGTCCTTTGGTTTTTACAGAATTCCTCATTAGTCTATTAGTTCATTAATTTTTGTTTTTAATTTTATTTTTGGTTACTTTTTTGGTTACTAGTTTTTGTTACTTTTTTGGTTACTAGTTTTGGTTACTTTACTTTTGAGAGAAAGAGAGACAGAGCATGAACCAAGGAGGGGCAGAGAAAGAGGGAGACACAAAACCCGAAGCAGGCTCCAGGCTCTGAGCTGTCAGCACAGACACCAACACGGGGCACGAATCCACGAACCGTCATGACCTGATCTGAAGTCGGAGACTTAACCGACTAAGCCACCCTGGTGTCCCTTCATTAGTTTTTATATGTCAAAAGCCCCACCATAGGGTCCATTTGCTATTCTATGCTGACTTTGTTTTTGGCCATTAAGGAAAGTGTGAATTAAGATTGTAATGAGACTTTACATAGAAATCAGATTTTCTTTAAGAAAGAGGTTGAGATTTTGACACAGAAAACCCCTGACACCTAAGAAAGCAGAACCACTACCTGTGGTCAGTGTATATGCTTAATGAATGTTATCTTCGTTCCCCAGACAAGACCTGTTCAGAAGGGGTCGTGTGATCCACCATGTGCCAGTTTTTTTTTCACACACTGACTGAAGAGAGGTTGTCCTCCTGAGGTTGTGTAAAAGGCACCTCGGACCAAACTTGGCTAGTGAATGTTCATGATGCTTTCCTGGTCTGTTGGTTTCCATTTCGTTAGCGCTTAGAGTCCACTTGTATTGAAATGGAAATTTATTGGAACACTGCATCCATTCTCTATGGAAGCCCCTTATATGTGTAATAGAAATAAGACAATCAAGGACAAAACAGAAGTAGCCTGCACAAAACATTGTAGACAGACAAAAACAAATGCATTGCAAGCAACAGAATAAACATGTTAAGAGCAAACAACAGTGCACTTAATTGTACAGCTTCAAATCTAACGACGTTGCAGGAAAACTTGAGTGCAATTGATCAATTGATGTACCCTCAAACCAAAATCCCTTTGTAAACAGACCCAAGTTTGAAAATTTTACATAAAAATCTAGGTTTAGTAACCTCATATAATAATCTATTTGGTTATAAATCCTAGGCTAACAAAATACATTTAGCAGCATGGCTCAGTGAAACTCTTTAGAGCTCAACCCATTGTTGAGACAGTAGATCTCAAGGAAAAATGATGGTTGGGCATAAGGAATCTGGTGAGAATCCATGTTGGTTTGAGACCTCCTAGATTCAGTCAGCTGAGTGTCTTTAAGTCAGGCCTCCAAAATGATCACGAAACTACCATTTAACATCTGAAGTAAAGAGATGATTCTGAAATTGTTTCTTAGTCTAGCAGAGTCAGACATTATTTCCTTGAATAGAGCAGCCTGACGATCTTAGATTTGTGAGAATATTGAAGACAGGGATTGGCAGGCTTTCTGAAGGTAAAGTGTATGGACGTTATCTGTACAATTGTGGTTACTCAGGTAAGAGGCTGGTGATAGATGACATTAGGCTGTGTTTATGGAATAACTCTGTTTCTTACCGCTGACTTTAGAAGTTAAGTTCTAACATTGGTTGGAACAGCTGAGTTACCAGTGATCAACTGAAAACGTTTTCACAGTTTCTGATGGTTATTTATCATCACTACGGAGCAATTAATCTTTTCCTAGCTTTATAAGGACTTCCTCCCCCATCCCCAGTGGCATATTAAGTGGGTATGAATCCAAAAGAGTGATACAAAACATGAGGAATTGTTTCATGAGAAAGCCTAAAATCTCAAATTGTTGAGATTTTGATCAATGCTAAGAAAAACGTAAGGGTTTCTTTTTATTTTTAAGCATCTGTTTATACAAATTGCCAGTTTGATCACATTTTTAGATAGATAACATGGTATTTTTATGGAGTCCATTATTATTCAATACCAGCATGGATTTATCTTGCTACTAGTGATTCTTGTGAAATAACTGTATTTCTTTAATCTTGGAATAATTATATTTATTAAAAAGAAACATGATTCTTTTAAATAATCAAACAATACTACAAAGAAGGGAAAACCCTAGAAAAGTCCACAAATCTCAAATAATCATTAAAGTTAAAAACCATTCCCTACACTAATCCATAAATCCCACAAATGTTCTTTTTTGTTTTATACTTAATTGCATTCACTGTTGACCACAAATCCCTTTAATATGTTTTCCGTCCCTGAGTTATTTTGAGTAAGATCTTGGTAGGCTCACTTTATTGTTTTTTTTAAAATCGACACATTTAAAGTTACTAGCTTCTTGCCTTGTATTTGATCGCTATCTTTTTTGAGTATAATATCCTTGGGCTTCTTTTTTCTCTCAGGCTATTTCAATTTTTTAAAAATAGTTCTGTCATTTACTGTTTCTTCAAAGAAGTATTACACCACACTTAATTTTCTCCTTTCATGTCATATTTTCTCCTGCAAGGGTAGCAAAAGACAATTTCCATTATTCTTAGAGGTTGGTGAGGGAGCCAGAAATATTTGTGGCCTGAGTCTACTTGGTTTTATTCCCTTTGGAGGATGGCTTAACTGCATTCTCAAAGCTGGAAAACTAAAGATTGTTTTCTTCGAAGTTCCCATCTCTTACTCAACATGTACATCTGTATGGGAGTTTTGGAAAAGAAACATCAAGAGAAATTGTCTCTCAGTGATAATTCTTGCCTTGGTTAATGGCTCTGTAATACCCGCATCTAAGGTAGCCTCTTCCTCCCAGATGTCACATTTTTTTATGATGTACCCTTACTAACTTTTATTGTCTTATCTTTTTATGACCTATCCCTACTAACTTACATTGTCTTTAGTCCCTACATGCCACAGAGGGTTGTGACACTTAGGATGCAAGCTTCGATGCCATCATCAACAGACACAAAAATAAATTAAGACTGAATTTTTTCTAAGGTCAAAACAGGAATGATACTGGCTGGCAGGGTACTTCTGCTCCAACATGTATTTTTAAGGGACACCCTTCGATCCTTTTAATCTTATTTTTCTAAAAACTCAAGAGCTATTTTCTATATGGTAGAAACTAATTCAGCTCCGCATCTTGGATCCTGTTTGAAGTGGGAGGAAAACAATTTTTTTTTAAGTAAATGACACAAAATTTGCACATAATACTTCTGATGATATGTGGTTGATAACTTAGTTGCATGTATGGCTGGCAACAAGAGGGGCTATGAGAAGTATTGCCTAATTGGACAGCTATGTGCTGAGTTGAAGCTACATTATTATGCAAAGCTGGACTTACAGATCTGGAGGGGAGACCAGCAGCTAAGGGGGCAAGTAAAATGTCATACCCAGGTGAAAATTCTTACATACCAGTAGAATCACAAGGTTTTGACTGATGTGTATCAGCAAAAAATAGGGAGAATACCTGCTGGAATTAATTTAAATATGGTAGTGTGAGAGAAGGGAATCCGATTGGAGATCACGCCGAGCTTTTGACATGGGTAGAATGACCATGTGTTGGCTCAGGCAGCTGATAGCTTTTCAAACAGGTTGCACAGTTAATGGACTAAAATATGAACAGCTGAATGAAAATAAGATGTAAGAAATCATAAATGAATCCAAAAATAAATGGAGCGAGGGATGTTGGAGTGCATTGAAAAATATGCTGATTCCCCTACACTCTATGTCCCTTGAAAAGGACTCTCCTTTACCATAGTGTTATATAAAGCTAAGTGGTGATGATGTGGGACAATCCTTATGAACTCCCTAGTGGCTGTACCTAGTAGCCTAGGTATAAAGTGGAAAATTCTGCCTTGAAATGAGCTTCTTGCCTTTCAAGTAAATGATGAAATTTGGGGCATAGTAGCTAAATTACATAATTTATCTGACATGTACAAGATAAGCATGATTATCAGACTGGCAACAAGACTGGAGTGAAAAACCAGTAATTTTGACCCACCAAAAGAAAAAGGTAGCTGGCCAAGGCATTTATTTATTTATTTACTTACTTACTTACTTACTTACTTACTTACATCCAAGTTAGTTAGCATATAGTGCTATAATGATTTCAGGAGTCGATTCCAGTGATTCACCCCCTATTTATAACACCCAGTGCTCATCCCAACAAGTGTCCTCCCTAATGTCCCTTACCCGTTTAGCTTATCCCCTTACCCACAACCCCTCCAGCAACCCTCAGTTTGTTCTCTGTATTTAAGAGTCTCTTATGTTTTGTCCCCCACCTTGTTTTTATATTATTTTTGCTTCCCTTCCCTTATGTTCATCTGTTTTGTCTCTTACAATCCTCATATGAGTGAAGTCATATGATATTTTCTTTCTCTGACTGGCTAATTTTGCTTGGCATAATCCCCTCTGGTTCCATCCACGTACTTGCAAATGACAAGATTTCATTCTTTTTGATTGCTGAGTAATATTTTATTTTATATATATATATATATATGTATATATATATATATATATGTATATATATATACACACACACATATACATACACACACCATATTTTTATCCATTCATCTGTCAATGGACATTTGGGCTCTTTGCATACTTTGGCTATTGTTGATAGTGCTGCTATAAACATTGGGTGCCTGTGTCCCTTTGAAATAGCCTCCCTGTATCCCTTGGATAAATGCCTAGTAGTGCAATTGCTGGGTTGTAGGGTAGTTCTATTTTTAATTTTTTGAGGAAAATCCATACTGTTTTCCAGAGTTGCTGTACCAGTTTACATTCCCACCAGCAGTGCAAAAGAGATCCTCTTTCTCCGCATCCTCCCCAACATCTGTTGTTTCCTGAGTTGTTAATGTTCGCCATTCTGAGGGGTGTGAGGTGGTATGTCATTGTGTTTTTTATGTCCCTTATGATGAGTGAGGTTGAGCATTTTTTCATGTGTCGGTTGGCCATCTGGATGTTGGCCATCAAGATGACTGTCAATTTCTGGGCTCTCTATTCTGTTGCATTGATCTGAATGTCTTTTTGTGCCAAAAGGGCTTTGTAATACATCTTGAAGTTCGGGATTGTGATGCCTCCAGGTTTGTTTTTCTATTTCAGGATTGCTTTGACTATTCGGGGTCTTTGCTGTTTCCATACAAATTTTAGGATTGATTGTTCTAGTTCTGTGAAGAATGCTGGTGTTATTTTCATAGGGATTACATTGAATATGTAGATTGGATTGGGGAGTATTGACATTTTAATAATACTTGTTCTTCCAATCTGTGAGCATAGAATATTTTTCCATTTTTTTGTGTTTTCTTCAATTTCTTTCATAGGCTTTCTAAAGTTTTCATAGTAGAGATTTTTCACCTCTTTGGTTAAGTTTATCCCTAGGTATTTTATGATTTTTGGTGTAGCTGTAAATGGGATCGATTCCTTGGTTTCTCTTTCTGTTGCTTCATTATTGTTGTATAAGAATGCAACTGATTTCTATGCATTGATTTTATATCCTGGGACATTTCTCAATTCATGGATCAATTCTAGCAGTTTTTTTGGTGGAATCCTTTGGGTTTTCCTTATCGAGTATCATGTCACCTGCAAAAAGCGAATGTTTGACTTCCTCCTTGCCAATTGGATGCCTTTTATTCCTTTGTGTTGTCTGAATGCTGAGGCTAGGACTTCCAGTACTGTGTTGAATAACATTGGGGAGGGTGGACATCCCTGTAGTGTTCTGACCTTAGGGGGAACGCTCTCAGTTTTTTCCCCATTGAGGATGATATTCGCTGGCGGGTCTTTCGTATATGGCTTTTATGGTCTTGAGGTATGATCCTTCTATCCCTATTTTCCTGAGGGTTTTTATCAAGAAAGGATACTGTGTTTTGTCATATGTTTTCTCTGCATCTATTAAGAGGATCACGTGGTTCTTGTCCTTTCTTTTATTGATATGATGTATCACATGATTGTTTTGCTGATATTGAATCAGTCCTGTGTCCCAGGTATAAATCCCACTTGGTCGTGGTAAATAAATTTTTTAACGTATTGTTGGCTAGTTAACTGGTTGGCTAGTATCTTGTTGAGGATTTTTGTATCCATGTTCATCAGAGAAATTGGTCTGTAGTTCTGCTTTTTAGTGGGGTCTTTGGTTTTGGAATCAAGGTAATACTGGCTTCATAGAATGAGTTTGGAAGTTTTCCTTCCATTTCTATTTTTTGGAACAGCTTCAAAAGAATAGGTGTTAACTCTTCTTTAAATGTTTGGTAGAATTCCCCTGAAAAGGCTTCTGGCCCTCGACTCATGTTGTTGGGAGATTTTGGATTATTGATTTTATTTCTTTACCGGTTATGGGTCTATTCAAATTTTCTCTTTCTTCTGGTTTCAGTTTTGGTAGTTTATATGTTTCTGGGAATTTGTCCATTTCTTCCAGACTGCCCATTTTATTGGTGTATTACAACTTATAATATTCTCTATTATTGTTTGCATTTCTGCAGTGTTGGTTGTGATCTCTTCTCTTTAATTCTCAATTTTATTTATTTGGGTCCTTTCCTTTTACTTTTTGATCAAACTGCCTAGGGGATTATCAATTTTGTTAATTCTTTCAAATAATCAGCTCCTGGTTTCATTGATCTGTTCTATTTTTTTTCTTTTGGTTTTGATAGCATTAATTTCTTCTCTCATCTTTTTTTTTTAATGTTTATTTCTTTTTGAAAGAGAGAGAGAGAGAGAGTGTGTGAGAGAGAGTGAGCAGGGGAGGGGCAGAGAGAGAGGGAGACACAGAATCTGAAGCAGGCTGCAGGCTCCAGGCTCTGAGCTGTTAGCACAGAGCCTGACACAGGGCTTAAACCCACAAACTGTGAGATCATGACCTGAGCCAAAGTCACACTTAACCGACTGAGCCAACCAGGTGCTCCTGTCTTTCTGCTCTGATCTTTATTAATTCCTGTCTTCTGCTGGTTTTGGGTTTTATTTCCTGTTCTTTTTCCTTCTCTTTAAGGCATAAGGTTAGGTTGTGTATCTGAGATCTTTCTTCCTTCTTTAGGAAGGCCTGGATTGCTGTATACTTCCCTCTTATAACTGCCTTTGCTGTGTCCCGGAGGTTTTGGGCTGTGGTGTTATCATTTTCATTGGCTTCCATATACTTTTTAATTTCCTCTTTAACTTCTTGGTTGGCCCATTCATTCTTTAGTAGGATGTTCTTTGGTCTCCAAGTATTTGCTATCTTTCCGAATTTTTTCTTGTGGTTAATTTCGAGTTTCATGGCACTGTAGTCCAAAAATATGCATGGTATGATCTCGATCTCTTTGTACTTGTTGAGGGCTGATTTGTGTCCCGGTATGTGATCTCTTCCAGAGAATGTTCCATGTGCACTGGAGAAGAGATGCGTACTCTCCTGCTTTAGAATGAAATGTTCTGAATATATCTGTTAAGTCCATCTGGTCAAGTGTGTCATTCAAACCCATTTTTTCCTTGTTAATTTTCTGTTTATATGACCTGTCCTTTATTGTAAATGTGGTGTTGAAGTTCCCTACTATTACGGTATTATTATCAATGAGTTTCTGTATGTTTGTGATTGATTTATATATTTGGGGGCTGCCACATTTGGCGCATAAATGTTTACAATTGTTAGGCCTTCTTGGTGGGTAGATGCCTTAATTGTGATATAATGCCTTTCTTCGTCTCTTGTTACAGTCTTTATTTTAAAATATAGATTGTCTGATATAAGTATGGCTATTCTGGCTTTCTTTTGCTGAGTAGTAGCATGATAGATGGTTCTCCATCCTGTTACTTTCAATCTGAAGATGACTTTAGGTCTAAAATGTGTCTATTATAAAGAGCATATAAGTGGATCTTGTTACTCTCTGTCTTTTAATTAGAGCACTTAGTCCATTGACATTTAGAGTGAGTACTGAAAGATAAGAATTTATTACCATTTTGTTGCCTGTAGAGTTGAAGTTTCTGGTGGTGTTCTCTGGTCCTTTCTAGTCTTTGTTGCTTTTGGTCTTTTTTTGTTTGTTTGTTTGTTTTTTCGCTTTTTCTCCCCTAGAGAGTCCCCCTTAAAATTTCTTGCAGGGCTGGTTTAGTGGTCATGAACTCATTTAGTTTTTTTTTTTTTTTTTTGTCTGTGAAATGTTTTATCTCTCCTATTTCGAATGAGAGCCTTGATAGATAAAGAATCCTTGGCTGCATATATTTCCGGTTCAGCACATTGAATATATCCTGCCACTCCTTTCTGGCCTGCCAAGTTTCTCTGGATAGGTCTGCTATGAACCTGATCTGTCTTCCCTTGTAGGTTAGGAGTTTTGTTTTGTTTTGTTTTTTTTCCCTTGCTGCTTTCATGATTCTTTCCTTTTGTGAATTTTACTATGATATACCTTTTAATGGTTCATTTTTGTTGAATCTAATGGGAGTTCTCTGTGCTTCCTGGATTTTGATGTCTGTGTCTTACCCCAGGTTAGGAAAGTTTTCTGATATAATTTGTTCACATAAACCTACCGTTTTTCCTCCCTCTCCATCTGCTGGGACCCCTATGATTTGGATATTATTCCTTTTTAATGAGTCACTGTGTTCTCTAATTCTTATCTTGTGCTCTTTTGCATTAGTTTTCCTCTTTTTTTCTGCTTCATTATTCTCCAGAAGTTTATCCTCTATATTGCTGATTCACTGTTCTGTTTCATCCATCCTTGCCACCATGGCATCTATTCGAGATTACAGCTTAGTTATAGCTTTTTTAATTTCATCCTGACTATATTTTACTTCTTTTATCTCCACAGAAAGGGATCCTATGCTTTTTTCAAACCTAGCTAGTATTCTTATTATCATTATTCTAAATTCCGTTTCAGACTCTTGCTTGTACTTGTGTTAAGTCCCTGGCTGTCATTTCTTCCTGTTCTTTCTTTTGCAGTGAATTCCTTCATTTCATCATTTTTAAGGAAGAAAAAGAATTATTTAAAAAAATTTTAAATAAAAATTAAAAAATTAAAAACAACACAAAAAATCAAATAAGATCCTAGCTCTTAGTGTGTTTTGGTTTGGTTGTTGAAAGAAGCTTGATAGAACAGAGAAAAAAGGAAAGAATAGAAAAGGAAATGAAGGAAAATGTTTGAAAATTTTAAAAAAATGAATACAATAAAATAGCATAAAATGAAATGATGAAAGTAAAATAGAATTTAAAATATTTACAAAAAAGTAAAAAAATACATAGAAAAAATTAGTCTTTTTTTTGTAAAAATGGAAAATAAAAATAATTTTTTTCTTTCTGTATTCAAGAATGAGAAAAGAAAACAAAAATTGAATAGATGGACCAGCGAACAGAATGAAATACAATTGAAATTACATCTAGTTCCCCTAGAAGTCAAACTATGAAGCACTTTATAAACTAAGCAGGGGGAGAGGTTTGTGGACTTCTTCTAGAGTACAGTTGGCCCAGTTGGTGGGAATTGGTGTAACAGCTCCATTCTCCACTAGATGGTGCTGCTTAGTTTACTGGGGTGGATCATTGTGGCGTGTGGAGGCGTGTATGTGCATGCGTGGGAGGGGTGAAAATAGTATCACCCACTCACCCAGTCTCTAGTGTCACAACTCTGTGCTCTCCCCAACTGGCAATCAAGCACCCCTCCTTTGTCTCCAGCTTCCATCCACTCCCTGCTTATACACCGTTTGTGATCAAGCTGTTAGCTTCCCAGGCAGCACCTCCCTCCTGAGTTTTACCTCAGATGGAGCTGTGTTTCCAAACCCTTACTTCTAAGGGCCCTGTGGCTTTGACCTGCTCAGACCCTCTAGGGGAGAGTCTTACCAAGCAATGACTGGGTGCTGGCCTGGCCCCTGGAATGTTCTCACAACTATGCTGCTACAAGAGGCCCAGAGACAGAGGCCAGGTGCCAGCCTGCCCCAGAAAAAGTTCGTGTAATCGTGTAGCAGCAGCATTTCAGGGATTACAGTAAATCAGAACACCCATCTGGCACCCAGACTCACCCTTAACGTCGTTCTTCCAACTCCAGCGAGTGTGGCTATTCTCTGGGGTCCAATGAAACCTTTGCCTATGGGAAGGCCGCACAGCCTCTGCCAAATGTTTTCCCAGCAGGGAAACCACATCTCCCCTGGTTTTCTGAAGACCCCTCAGACCTCGCTGTCTGCTCCTGGGGATTTTCCCTTCCCACCAGAGCTTCACCAGGTATCAAGCTGCACTCCCTTGTTTATAGTGTCTTAATGGAATTTAAACCCTCTCCTTTGTCCTTTGTCCTTTCTCCCCTTTTTTTTAAGTCCACTCTTTTTGTTTCTCTCCAGCTGCTTTTGGGGGAGAGTGCTTTTCCCATACCCTTCCCCTTTTCTCTGTCCTCTCTCTGCAGGCAAAAACAGCTCCCTACCCTCTACAGCTTCTCTCTCCCCCAGTTGACCTCTCCATACTGTGTACCTGCCGAGTTCTGTGGTTCAAGTTGTGCAGATTGTTGTGTTAATCCTCAGATCAGTTTTCTAGGTGTGCAAGATGGTTTGGTATTGATCTAGCTGCATTTCAGGGGTAAAAGAGGCAGAAAAACCAAGTTCCATGCTGTTCCACCCTCTTGGCCCCTCATTGCTCAGGCCCTTTTTTTGTTGTTTGTTTGTTTTCTTTTTTTATGTTTTTTTTTTTTTTTTTGAGAGTGAGAGAGAGAGACAGAGACAGAGAGACAGAGAGAGACAACTTAAGTGGAGGAGGGGCAGAGAGAAAGAGGGAGACACAGAATTTGAAGCAGACTCAAGGTTCTGAGCTGTCAGCATAGAGCCCGATATGGAGCTTGAACTCCCTGACCATGAGATCATGACATGAGCTGAAGTTGGGTGCTTAACCACCAAGGCGCTCTGGTTGGACTTTCTTAAAATTAAAAACTTTTGCTCTGTGAAAGACAATATCAAGAGAATGAGGACAAGACACAGATGGGGAGAAAATATTTTTAAAAGACACATCTGATAAAAGACTGTAATTCCAAATGTACAAAGAACCCTTAAAATGCAACAGTAGGTAAAATTAACAACTCGGGAAACAGTAGGAAATTAACAACAGATGTTGGCGAGAATGCAGAGAAAAGGGAACCCTCTTGCACTGTTGGTGGGAATGCCAATCGTCCCTTTTTGATATGAGTAATGAAGGTCAAGTTTAGGGCACAGAGGTCTATCTTCAGACACCAAGATAATCATTGCTGCCGCCTCTTTTCCAGACCACATTCTTTAACAAAGCCAGTACCTCTCAAATAAAATAGTTTATTAATATTCCTTACCACCAAGTTCATGCTATATAACTTCTTCCCAGCCTTCCTCAACATGATCTGGGTTCACTTATTTCTTAAAAAAAAATTTTTTTTAACTTTATTTACTTTTGAGAGAGAGACAGACAGCATGTGAGCAGGGGAGGAGCAGAGAGAGGGAGACACAGAATCTGAAGCAGGCTCCAGGCTCTGAGCTGTCAGCACAGAGCCTGACACGGGGCTCGATCTCACCAACCGTAAGATCATGACCTGAGCCAAAGTCAGACACTCAACCAACTAAGCCAGCCAGGTGCCCCTGGGGTCATTTATTAAAACTATTGTAACCTGGGAAAAAGAAAACCTACTTCTTGTGTGGATTAATGAACCAGGGGTCTGAAGTAATGTTATTTCCAGGGGACATATTATGCTTCCATGTTTACTGTAATCACTGAGTGGCTTATTTGGTCCAGGTGATAAGTGGAATGAGTTTGAGTCCAAGCTGCTCTTACACTGAGCCAGAAGTGCTCATGTAGCCATTTGTTGTTATTTCCTGAGTGTTTACTTGTAGTGGAAACATTCGACAATTGGTAGAAATCTTATATTGGTTCCCAGATTTTGGGAGTTTAAATGTCTGAGGTCAGACAGATTTCTTGAATCTACCCTGATATAGTGGATTTGTTTTACTTTTTTTTTTTCTATACTTTTTCCTTCCTTCAACTCTAGTAGGTCTACCTATGTCTTCAAGGTGACAGGGTCTGCTATCCTCATCCAGGAATTTAAGACTGTGTTACGTAGGGGAAAACCACCCAAACATGGCTTTGTTCCTTTCCAGCCATGACTGATTCTCCTTCTTCATTGATGCACCCCAGGAAGGTATTTCATGTTCATATCTGCCCCCAGTCATTCGCACAAGTACCCAGAAAAAGTCCATGGAGAAGAACATGAATGATGGTGTAAATATCCCTTGTTTTCCAGTTTCTTGCCATCCTTACTCTTGTGTACAATTAGGAATGTTAAATAATTTTCAGTGTTTTCTAACATTTATCTTTGCATATAAGGTTATTGACTAGGTCTGCTGGCTGCAGTTGATTTAAACTAAACACATAAAGTATCTTCATTTGAAATCAGTGAATTGACTTTGGATGAAAGAGTCGTCCAGTTTTATTTATAAATGGTGTAATAGCATCATGACTGCAAGCAAGTGTTGCCGTTGCTCTTTTTAAAAGTTAATTTTGAGGGGCGCCTGGGTGGCTTAGTTAGACATCCTACTTCGGCTTAGGTCATGATCTTGCCGTTCGTGAGTTCGAGCCCCGCGTCGGGCTCTGTGTTGACAGCTCAGAGCCTGGAGCCTGCTTGACATTCTGCGTCTCCCTCTCTCTCTGCCCGTCCCCTGCTCATGCTCTGTCTCTCTGTGTCAAAAATAATTTAACACTAAAAAAAAGTTAATTATGACAAGATACATAGTGTAGATACTGCATAGTCAAAGCAGTATTTTGTGGCAGATAGAGAAATCTACCCCATTATTCGCTGTTTACAGCATGACTTATTTATATCAGCAATGAAAACATCAAGTTTTCCATAGCATTTGGGTGTGTGCATGGCATAGTTAACTAGATATTTGTTAGACAGAGATATCTTTAGGAAGAAGTCCTGTTTCAACTGATTCTCTGGACTTAATTGGGCAGTTTACCCAGATACCATAGAATTCCCAGTGCCTACTCTGTTTTTGTTTTTATCTTATTTTATTGTATTGTAATTTGAATGCTTAGGCACAATGTATCGGAAACCTGTATTGCCAATACAGATGTATAGTTACCAGCAGATGTAAAGTGGTTCTTGGAGACAACATTTATATCCTTTGCTGCCTGAATTATTCATGTTATCAAACACAATAGGCTGGGTATCATTTTGCAATAAATAACATCAAAATATCAGTGGCTTAAAATGAGAACCAATAACAATATATGGCTAGCTCCTACTCTAGCTCTATCAAAGATTAACATGGAGGAATTTGCTCCTTACAAGTCCCTAATGGATCCATGCTAGTAGAGTATCTATGATTTCAAATATTTCTCACTGCAGTAGGACAAGGACATACAAGTTAGGGAGATATTCACAAAAGCCATGAAATATTAGAGGCCATTTCTATTCATATCTAATTATATTTTAATTTATCGTTATTCTTCCAAACTGCCTGTGGAGAGTGGTGTGGAGTTGATACTGTCTTTCTTGGTTATCACCTTTCAGTATTTATCAAATGAAATTGTGCTATTTTTATTGTATGATTTCTTCTGCTTGTGTATCTGTGTGCATCTGTGTGTTACTATTTTGCTGTTTGATAAGATATTGATGGAAGGAGATTCAATAATACAACTTCACTCTGTCATCTCCGTGCAGAAATATTATTTCTTCAAAATGTGGTGAATCCATGCATTCCATTTTAGGTACTCCGTGTTAATCAACAAATCAAGGGTTGTGGTGACATTCTAAAATTTTACTACTTGAAATATTACTACAAAAATATATTTTTATGTCCATCTCAGTTATTTTCTTAATATTAACTCCAAAAAATCTAATTGCATATTACTCAGATTATTTTACGTATGTCTATGTTATCTTACAAGCAGATTGTACAACCACCCTGCCATAAATGCAAATATCAATTTCCGCTTACTCTCATTCTCAATGACTACTTTTCTCCCTTTTGTTTTTAATCATTTTCTTAAAACTGAGCCAAGTTGGATCATTTTGCACTCCTTTGCTACTGAATTCACTTTTTTAATGCTTTTAATACATTCCTTTTTTCCCATTTTGGTGACTGCTTCTTCCTTCCCTTTGTTCATTTTCTTTTAAGAAACATTATTAGTTAACTTTTTACACACCTGTACTTTAACATTTGGTGGTCACTTAGGCTGAAAGTATTTTTTTTTTTAATTTGATCTTTATAATTAATTTTTTTGTAATTATTTTCTTATACAGATTTAATTTGTTAGAAAATCCTGTGTATTTTTAGTTTTACATTTTGCCTTTCTTTTTACACCTGAAGAAACATCACTCATCATCCTAAATTATATTAATATTTCCAAATATTTTTCTTGTAATTATTTCATTATTCTTTTTTTTCTTACCTAATTCTTTTGAAATGTGTGTTGACTCCTTACCAATTATAAACAATTTGTTCTTGATGGTTGACATGTAATTCAATGCCACCCATTTACTAATTCTTAATTTCTTTTTAATTATGATGCTATATTTGCACATTTAAAAAATCCTTGAAATTAAAAAAAATCCTTGAAATTAAAACAAATCCTTGAAATCTTACAGACATTTAATTATCTTTCAATGATCTATCTATTCTATGTAATTCTTAATACTTTGGGAAGCAATTACTCAATTACTCTTTCAATTATATTCTCTCAGTTTTCTTCGCTATTTTTATCACTATATTGAATACTTATCTATATTTTTATACAATTTCTATCCAAAAAATCATAGGTATTTTCATTGAAAACACATCAAATTGATGATTTTTTTGAAAGAATGGGTAATTGTATATCATTGAATGTATCCACTCAAAATTTGTATTGACCTTCAGTAAAGATAGATAGTATTTTTTGAAAAATATTGTTTGTGAATATTTCAGCTGATTTTTCATATCATATTGATCTTTGCTAATGTTAATGGATTCTCTTTTTTTAAATACACTTTGTAACTTTAAATTATTGATTACTGCCTATTGATTTGTATCTAGAAATCTTTTAAGTGGTCTTAGTAATTTTAACAGATAAGTAGATGATTTGTGTTTTCCAGGTGAACAGTAATGTCAGAAAATAATGAATATTTGTTTCTTCCTCATTTACTTACTGCATCATTTTGTCACTTTTGGAACAATTATGTGAAACAGTGCAAACTGAGATAGTGAATTTTAACTATATGTTTTGTCCTGAATTTAAAAGAAAGTATTTATTCTTACATGCTTAAGTGGGATTTTGGCTTTATATTTCATGCAAATATTCTTACAAACTTAAGAAATTATCTTTTTCCTATCATAGTTAAAATTTTTAATACAAATAAATACTAAAAATCTTATATGTTAGAAATTTAATATTTCTTGGATATTTGCAGCTAGGTTATTCTTTTTGCCCTGTTAATGGAGTTAAATGAATAGATTTCTTAATTTTGGATGATTTTATACCTCTGGAAAAATCCTTGTTCATGGTCTATTTATTTAATACCTTGACAAGTTTAATTTTCTAATACTCAGTTTAAGATTTATCACATATGTGCATAGACTTAATCCTGAATTTTTTTGTTGACAGGTATCTTTGAAGGATTGGGGAATTAAGTTATTTCAAATGGTTCAAATGAATATTATTTTATCACTTATTAATTCTTTTAACATGGTTTTAATAGCTAGAGAATCATGGCTCTTTTGGCCTTTTGATACATCTTATAAAACCATTATAATTTTTATAAGTAGTTTTTAAGCACTTGTTTCCAAAATAATTTCAAGGGCTTTTTAGATTGACCCATTTGTTTCTATGTTTATGTTTTCCACCATTCTCCCAAGAGCAGAAAGGAATGACTTTTTTCAATCCATTCACTTTCTATTTGTTTATCTGTCTTACTAAAGGACTTAAGACCTTAAGCCATCAGGACGGTTGACATAAGTTTGACAGAAGTTCCATGAGCTAATAGGCTGACCTAAGGTGAGAGAACACAATGGATTATGGGTTAGTCTATAGAAGTGAGAATTTATTCAACAGGGTGTCTTCTCTATATTGATAAAGCACTGAGTTCCATTGGCATGACAGCCACAGCTGGTCCTTAGAAAGGTTCTGTCCTGCATTGTAATTATGCTTGCCACATACCTGCAATGGTGTATTTGTAAGGTTTTCTGGTATTGCCACTCAAATAGTGTTTATATGAATTAGTAGTCAGTGTCCTGAAGAATGACCTCCCCAACTTTTCTGTATCTTGCATTTATATCAGCTCCATTCCTGTAGAACGATGTGGTCTGACAGCACCTGTGTCCCTTGACATTGTGCAGTCATTTTCAGTAAAGAGAATTTCCAAGTTAGGTAGTGGAAACATCTTTTTTTTTTTTTTTTTTTTTTTTTTTTTTTTTTTTTTTTTTTTTTTATCTAGTAGCACCTATTTTAAATTCAGAAGAAATTTATTCAAGCTTCTGAAGGGTGCATGGCATGCTACTTTAATTTGCAATACTGGTACAGCTGTTTGCTATTTTTATAGTTGTGTGGTCATTTCAGTGCCAGATTGGATTAGTGAATTTAGACGCTATTGTTAAAACGTACTTCAGTGAATACTGGGAAATCTAATATTAAAGAGATGTTAACAAATTCTAGTAGATTCAAAAGAGGGTAACTTAGACAGTTAAAAAGGATATAAACCCATATATAATGCAAAAAAAAGTGAAGAATTTAGCTCTGCTTAAATGAAAATGTCAAAAATATTCATATATATCAAACATTTCTTTTAAACAATTAGACTTAGTGTAGCCAAATAAACCTGAAAGCAATGAAGTGACCAGGAGGCAGATTTAGTTTTGATAAAAGAAAAAAAGTTTCCTAATCATTATAACCGTCCAATAGTGGGATTGGCTTCAACTTTAATGTAGTGATTTCTCTATTACTAAAAACTCTCGTAGCAGAAGTTAGATGACCACTTGGCAGAAGTACATTTTCTGTTTGAAAAGTATTCCTGATATCCCTTCACTCATTTATTGTTTAGATTTCAAATTTTTAAGGTGTGCAATGTTACACAATAATAGTCTCTTTGTTATAAATATTGAGAACTCAAATTCATAAATATTGAGAACTCAAATTCATTTAGTCTTTCCATTTTATTTGTACAGAGACAGGCCACCACTGTACATGTTACTTGAATCTACCAGAAGATTTATATAATTTTATGTGTATGGCTTATTATGTTATATATTATTTTTTCCTTATATTTTGAGCCAAGGGGCTCAAAATTGGTTTCTGGTGTATGGGAAGCTGAAATATGTGGTAAATAAGACGTGCCACCTCTTCTGGTTTGGAAAACAAGATCTATGTAAAATTCAAAGCCAAATGGTAACCTTTTTTCTTCCCTCAAATTTTTGGCCATTGAATCTTCAATGGGATGGGCTGTCGTTCATACATTATTCATCTACCATGTATTGATTAAGCATCTACTATATGGTAGGCATTGTTTTAATTTGCGGGGGGATACAACATTGAAACCATGTAAAGTTATCTTCTCTCATGAGCTTCTGTTTTAATTGGGGAGGCGGGGACTTACAATAAGCATACAAATAAACCAGTACAATGTATACATGATGGTGATAAATGTTGGAAGGTACTATAAATCGGAAAGGACAATGATAGGGCATAATCTTTAAGGAAGTGCTATCTGAAATAGTGCAACTCAAGCCTCTAATGCATAAGGCAAGGAAGCCAGTTAATGAGGATGTTGATGAGGATATCTCTTTAGAATAAATTCAGGGTTCTAAAGTCATAGCATCTTGGCATATGGAAGATATAGAAGACCATGACTAAAGAGGAGAGTAGAAGGAGATGAGCTTAAAAAAGTGTTGGGGACTGGGTCCTTTTGGCACCATAAGCTCTGTTAAGGACTTTTATACTTTCTTGACCGAGGTAGGTTTTTGGGGTTGTCAGCAGAGGAGTTGCACTATTAAACCTTAATAGATTGTATTTAGTCTCACTCTACATGTTTAGAACAGATTTGATGAAGCGAAGTGCTGACTCAGAAAAACATCTTAGGATGAAAGTATAATAATCCAAGCAAGAAACATGTTGATTTGGAATAAAATGCTAATAGTGGAAATCTGCGAAATGACTAGGGGCTGGATGTATTTTAAGGTACAGGATTGGCTGGCCTAATGGATTGAAATTGAAATTATTCCTGGTACTTTAACCAAAGCTATTGAAGGAATATAGATAGTTAAAATTTACTGAGATGGTGGGGAACTGGAGTCACAGAATATTCAAAGAATTAATTATAAGGGTTCCATTTTGGATAGATGAAATATGAGTAAAACATCATGATGAAGATCAGGGCTGTCTAGCCAGAATACCTAGGCCAAAATTCAAGCTCTGCCATTTGCCAGATGATGCTTTGAGAAACTTCCTTACTCTCTTTCTGCTTCATTTTCCTCATATGTAAAGGTAAAAATCATAGTACTATAATAGTGTTGTTGGGGGCCATGTACCTAAAAACACTTGGTAGAGTGCCTCTTAAATAATGAAAGAGTCATTATTCCATACAAGTGAGAGTTATTATTATATGCAAGAGTTCCATAAGAGTTATTCTGTAGGAGTTTATTACATACAAGTGGAAATATTAAAGAGACAGTTGGATATACAAATATAAATTCAGGAAATGTTATAGCCATAAATACTATTTATAGAGTGTTATGGTCTGAGTGTTTGTGTGCTTCCCACTATGTACACCCGCACCCCTGCCAAATTCATATGCTGAAAACCCCGAAGGTGATGGTATTGAGAGGTGGAGCCTTAGATCATTAAGGTGGAAGTCTCATGAATGCAATTACTTCATTTACAAGAGACCTCACAGAGCTGTCTCATCCCTTTCCCCCTGTGAGGATATGGTGAAAAGGTGCCAGCTATGAACAGGGTCCTTACCTGACCCTACTGACATCCCGATCTCAGACTTCCAGCCTCCAAAACTGTGAGAAAATTTCTATTGTTGATAGTCTACCTAATAGTGTTTTGTTACAGCATCCTGAATGGACTAAGATGGAATTACCAACCACATAATATATATTTAAAAGTCATGGAGTGGGATGAAAATACCTATGGCTAAATGTAGGTTGAAGAAACAAAGAACTTAAGGAAACCAGGAAAACTAAGAGGACTCAAAACAGAGACAGATAAGAAGCTTCTAATGGAATGAAAGGAAACCAAGGGGGAAAGAGAGGAAGAGGGAGAAGGAGAAGGAGAGAAGTCCTGGGATATGGGTGGGAAATGTGTTTCAAGAGCAGGAACTGATCAATTGTGTCAAATAATGCTAAGAAGTTGAGTAACATGGAGATGGAAATGACCATTGGTTTGGGTGAATTATATGTCACTGGTAGTTTTTTGGGAACGTTTCCAAGGAGTGATAAAGATAAAACAGATGAAGGTAGGTTTAAGGGAGAATTGGAGAAGTAGAGTAAGTTCAGAGACTCTTGAGAAGTTTTACTCTAAGAGGAGAAAAACAGGGCAGTATCTGACTGGTATATAAATAAGAGCTTTTGTTTCCAGTTTCTATTTTTAAGATGGTAGACTTTCTTTCTTTTCTTCCTTTCTTTCTTTCTTTCTTTCTTTCTTTCTTTCTTTCTTTCTTTCTTTCTATCTATCTATCTATCTATCTATCTATCTATCTATCTCTATGATGTATCAATCAAGATACATGCTTATGTATGTGTACTTAAGGGGAATTAGTCATAGGAGGGTGAATAGCTTATGTTGCAGGAGTCAGAGGGAACAACCTCAGCAGCCAGGGCCTTGAAGGAGGATAAGGAAATGGAATCTGTTAGCTG
Organism: Herpailurus yagouaroundi; assembly: GCF_014898765.1. NCBI lineage: Eukaryota > Metazoa > Chordata > Mammalia > Carnivora > Felidae > Herpailurus > Herpailurus yagouaroundi. The sequence goes on from NW_024412412.1 coordinate 9,101,323, forward strand.
GTTTGACCCATGACATAAGAAAAAGCAGAACATAAATGTCCAGTTGTGACAGGTTAATACCTAGAAGTCAAGAGAGAATATGGATGTTCTCTTCTGATTATTTCTCTTTTCTAGTGAAAGAGTCAATCAGGATCATGACCTGATAATGAGAAGGAGTATGAATGATTGGACAATTTGAGGGGGAAAAGAGAAGTTATGAAGTCTTCACCTACAAAAGTAGAAGACAGAATTTTCTGAGAAAACATACCACTATCCAAAGGCATTGTAATGCTCACATACAGTCTCTTGTTCACTATAGAACAAACCATTCAACATGGCTGTGTTTTTTCCCAATGTCCATCATGGTGTAAACAGCAAGGTAGATTCTTAAATACAGATGAAGCTTTTCCAGGGAGAGCAGTGATAGAAGGAGAGATAGAAAAGGGGTTAATTGTATAGAAATCCTGGGAAGTTGGAATCTTATATTGCATTCAGCGGTTTATTATTTACTTTGTTGAAAAGGCTTAACAGCATTTTAAATGACCATTTACCTATTATTGCTAATTCTGCTTGGAGCCAAGCACTAGAAATAAAAAGAATACACATTGACATTACATTAGTAAAAAAAATTAGATTTTTTTTGTTACAAAATATAATTGAAAGTAGGCCACATAACTTATTCTCTAGAAAATGTACAACCAATAAAATCAAGGAAGACATTGTCTAATTTTGTTTTTAAAATGTGTTCATGGGGCAGTGGGTATTTGAAAGCTGATATGTGCAAGTAGGTATTATTATATATGATTAGAAGTACATGTGGTGTTTGAGGATGTAAGTTAGTACAGAACCCAAGTGTTTTTTTTCCCCTAACAGATGCATGATTTTATAATTTATTTAATGTTTAATGTTGAGTTCCTCATATTGTCAATGAGGAGGCTGGGACCAGATGATCATTAAGTGCCACACAGGTCACATTTTTGACAGCATGTAGCTTCAGAAAGCCCATCTTTGGAATAATAGGATGAACGTGTCTAAGTCTAACTCAGAAAAAAAACCCACTAAATTTAAATTAATTTTTTTCTAGAAACTAGAGGATAACTGACTCATTTGGCAGTCAGTGCAAATGTCCTCTTACATTCTAAGACAGACTACAGGAAGAATTGCAGTTTTTAATTGAATTCTCTACTGCCCACTCCCTTGAAGTTAGGCTTAGTTGGAAGAGTGGTAGAATGTAGACACAGTGTCTATCCATCCTTCTTCCTAATATTTCTTTGAAGCCTAATCTCGAGTTATAATTAGATGAAGAGAATATGAATTTAAGTTAAATATAGTAATCAGTCGAAGCAAGGTAATTCTTGAAATCTTGATTCTGAGCATACTTTTTTTAAAATCATTTTTAATATATGATATAAATATAACTCACCTATTTTGTATAGCAATTGTATGTTAATAATGCAATTTACATAGATTTTGGGTCATAATAATATACACGTATGGAGTACTTTATCTCATCTGATATTTATCCCAATTTTTGAAAATGGGCCACATGATCCAGACGCTCCTTAAACATGCCTCAATCGTCATTCACTGCAGTTATTCAACACACGGATATAGTGTTATTCAGATATAAAAAACATTTTAAAATTTGAAGTGCGCCATTTGAATTCAAACTATTTTAGTGACTTCAGAGTTCCTGGCAATAAGTGTTTGATAGATTTAAGTCTTCTTAATAACAGAAACAATTTAGTATTCTATCTCCTGACTGCCATGAACAATACTAGGAAAGCTCATATGTCCTCAATAAAAAATTATAAATATTTCTAAATCTAATATCATTACTTTGATTTTTTTTTACTTTGAATGAAAATTTTTGTTTCTGAAACTTTTATCTTTCTTTTGATAGTATTTTATTTTATTCATAAGATGCAGCACATGTCTTGCAAAGCAAACTGTATTATACATGCTTCAAGCAACTTTGGAAACTTTAGTAAGAGGCAAAGCAAGCTGTCAGACATTTCAGTAATTGAATTTCTCTGAGAAGTGCCTTGGTATGTCAGTTCTGACTTTACTGTCAAAAGGAAATAAAATAACTAGGGAATTCATCTGAGATAACACCAGGGGTATTTTGATAATGCCAAGGGAAGAATGCTAAGCGTTTTCTCAGAAGATCTTGGCACGAGGCTACTACCCCCCACCTAGTGTGCGTAAGTTCATTTTAGCCTTGAGTTTCTTTTATCTGCTCCTGAGGTTTAAGATTAACTAATGACCTGTCAAATGGCAGTACATAAGCCTTTCTTCCGGTATGAGGATGCACACCATCATTGCTTAAAATATTCACTATACCCTTTGTCAATTACTTCATAAGTGCAATTCATCTTTTACTGCTTCCGCACTTGGATTGCTTGTAAAATGTTTAGTGGTTAATTAGCCTGGAAGGAAGTCCAACTTATGAAAAACCAGGTAGGAGAACAAAATGCCATACAATTAATGGCTTATTCTCCAGTTCTTATTTGATACAGCAATGTTAATCGGATCCCTTTGGAAATTTACCTTTGACTACCATTCAGCCTGCTCTATAATCAGCTTCAGAAATTTTCTACTGTGGGTTTTCCCCTTTGGCTTATGCTTTTCTCTAAAGGGCTCGAATGTATTAAGAAGAGATTGACAGCTCTCTTAACAACTGCAGATTGTGCTAACACTAAAAGGAAATATAGGTCTTGAGATTTTTCTGTACTGAGATCTGAAATATCAAACATGAACGTTTATCCATAAATGAAACCAGCACTCCTTATTATGGAGGGGTAGAGTGACCTTGAGTTTCCATAAATCAGAGGAAAGTTTATAGAAAACCCATAAAACTACATGTATAGAAATACTATAAAACTATTTTTAAAGTCATGAAGATATCATGTTAAAAGCTTCAATACAAAATACCTCATTGGCACATAAACTACTCATTTGTGATTCAGCTTTACCCTCAGGTCTAATAAAAATACTAGGAAACACTTAAGTTAACAAAAATAGTTTCACATATTTTCCCTTTATTTGAAAAACAAGTAATGTACACCTTTGTGAAATCGATTTATGCAACATTTGTTAGCGTAAATATAAAGAAAATTTCAAATTATGCTCTGTAGCAGACACCTAGAGAGTCATTAACCTCTTCTTCTGATGTGAGCATGATTATATGAAAGTCATATATCTCATTCCAACTTATAAAAATGTTTTCAAATTGTGGGGTTTTTTTCCCTGCCCTAGTCCAGTTGACTGTTCAGACCAACAAAGTTGGATTTGACACAGGGCCCTTTCCTGCTGTGGCTGGTGTTGTAAGACTTACCTCTTTGTAATTGTAGCTACCTCAGTCCACTAAGGGCCTGCTTTGTTTTTTTTATAAGACAAAAATATGAGGATGTATTTCTGGGGGTTCTAATATATCCAGCTCACACTTCTTAGGCTCATGAAAAAGCATATTTTCAGATTGTCTTGGGGAATAAATTAATGTAGAAACTTCCTTTTATTAAACTAGAGATCTATTTTAAGTGAATTTAATCTTATGACAATAAGAATATGCATCTGAAATAAATACAAGGGATTCCTAACTTCATACGATTTTCTTTATCCTATGGATGAATTTTTACATCTTCAGCTGGGCAGTTACTGATTAGCATTAAGACCTTTTTCCACATCACCTAGCTGTCAAATCTCTCAAATCTCATATAGTGAAAACATATTGGAAAATACATTAGTGCTATTTAGCACATCTATTCGAAATAAGCTTCATGTTTTTATCAAATTCCAAGTAGTATATCGCTATTAGTATTCATCAAACATTGAATGTGATGGTTCTATATGACAACAGGATAAAATTTGGGAAAGGTTTATACCCTTAATTTGAAGAGAAGACATTTCTGATTAAAGTACTATTTCATATCAGAAGAAATAATAGATGGTTATTGAGGCATATGTATACTTTATAGGTCTACTGTAAATTTTTAAAGGTAAGTCATAAAAGGTAGCACATTATTAATAGGGGTTTCAAATGGAATTTCAAGTGCCCGGTGTCTCACATACTGATAGAAGTTTTAAAAATTGAGATAATTATTGCGATAAACATCAACACTCTACATGTGTAGATGATAGCAATGGTAAAATAATGATAATATTTTCTGATTATAAGGCCATAGGTCTTTTATGTTAATTTTTTAATAAATTAGAAAACAAAATTCACCCATTTTATTCAAGGAGATATTTCATTGTGAACATTTATAATTTTTTATACTACATAATGCAAATACATACTTTCCACACAGTTTTGGATTCCCCACTCTTTGTTTTTTGATTTTGTTTTTCAAATTTCAAGAGGAAACCTAAGTTCAATACCTCATTTGAATCTTTGGTTTCGGTGTTGGTCGACGTACACTTCTTTGAAGCATGACAATAGCAGAACAATACAGTTTGGATCTGTCTCCAAGAATCAGGAAAGTTCTGTGATTAAATGCTGAGTCTGCTCCTTTGACTGTTTAGGATAGTCCCCAACAGATAGGTCAGCTGAATCTTCTCATGTTTATTGAGAAAACTCTCCTATGTTTGGGAGTTCACCGCCTTCAGGTTGTTTCAGACTTTGGCCTTCTCTCTGGTATGGATTCAGGTTCTTCAGAGGAGACTTCGTACAGTGAGTCCCAGGCCAAGGATGCAGCCACAGGTGAGTTGTCGATGGTACCTGTAACAAAGAGAGCACTGCCCGCTCCTCCGTGTAGAGTTTAGCCTTGGGATTCACATTCTTCGCCATCGAAACCTTATCACTTTATCCATTTTTGGTTTGTATATTTAGCTCATGTACTTTATTACTTGTTATCACTTATAAATAATTAAAAGAAGTACTTAACCCCCAGAATGACTGGAGAGAAGCAGAAATCACTTGGCTCCTTCGGTAGCACGTACCTGTTTCCTCTCTTCTTTCCTCCTAGGTGAACTTGTGGACAGTAAAATCAGCCCCAGTGAAATACTAGGAATCTGTTAAATAGTGCAGCGTGACTGTAAAATCTTCCCCTAAAAATCAGCTGGGGGGCGCCTGGGGGGCTCAGTTGGTTAAGTGTCCAACTTCGGCTCAGGTCATGATCTCACAGTTTGTGAGTTCGAGCCCCGCATCGGGCTCTGTGCTTAGAGCCTGGAGCCTGCTCCAAATTCTGTGTCTCCCTCTATCTCTACTCCTCCCCTGCTCATGCTCTGTCTCTTTCTCTCCTTCAAAAATAAATAAAAAACATTTAAAAAAAAATCAGCTGGGAGGAGACAATAAGGCAGAAAGAAACATTCTAAACTTGTTACTTGCATGAGCACATACACTTTTTTTTTTAAGTGTTATGTGTACAATATCATTATCCTCATTTAACCGACAGTAAAAATGAAACTCGTTAGTTACTCAATAGTTACGGTGCTAGCAAACAATAAGGCCAGTATTGAAATGCAACTCTCAGCTGACATCAGTAGATGAGCTTTTAACCGAGGAAGGAACACTATTATTTCCTTACCCATGAACAACCCACTTTCTTCTGAAAACATGCAGCATCTGATTTTGTCAGGAGTGGTCCATAAATACAATACAATCCTGAGTGAAAGGAAACTCTCTCCAGGAAGAAAAACCCTATTGTAAATAGCTTCCAAAGGAAAAAAAAAAATACAGCATGTAACTTTTATAAATAACCAAGTAGTTCTGATCTGGGGATTCCTTCTTGGAAAGTGAACAGCAGAGTATCCAAAATCCGTGTCCAGGGTTCCTTTGGTGCCAGAATGCTGCAATTGTTTTCAAACTGAATGGTCCAGTGGATTAGTAGAAAGATATTAGGCTTAAGAATCAATATGAAGTGGGTTTTAACTTTGCACATGTTCTTATTGGCCTGTGGGAAATTAATTGCTTTGAAGGGATTTAGACTGTCAGAAGACAAAATAATATTTAGTCTTTATATTTCACATTTGTAAAGAATAAAAATAAATGAAGCATAAAATATGTATTTAATAACAGTTATTGATAGATTATTACTGTTATTATTTACTTTCTAATGAAGCAAATCTTTTAGAGGAAGATCTTCCCTTCTCCATTTTGCATGGAATTTAGTAGAAATTGGCAAGAGCTTGAATTATTTCTAAGAGATTATTTAGGAATATTATACATATATATTTATGTGTGTGCGCGTGTGTGTGTGTGTGTGCGTACACATACAAACATACAGGAATACAGGCAGGGACATATATATGACATTCCACAGAGAGAGAGAGAGAGAGAGAGAGAGAGAGAGAGAGAGAGAGAAAGAGTTGAAAAGAAACCCACAGAAACACATCTGTTGCCTAAAAACTGATGCTCTGATTCTTATTGTTTGCTTCATCAGCAAATGAATTTTTATTTTTATGTTTATGTATTTTTAAAATTTGCTCTTAATATTCATTTTTGAAAGAAAGAGAGAGAGTGTGTGAGCAGGGCAGGGGCAGAGGTAGAGGGAGACACAGAATCCAAAGCAGGCTCCAGGCTCTGAGCTGCCAGCACAGAGGCCAACACAGGGCTTGAACCCATGAATCATGAGATAATGACCTGAGCCGAAGTCAGATGCTTAATGGACTGAGCCACCCAGGTGCCCCACAAATGAATTTTTTAATTATAAAAAAAAGAAATCTTTTCCTCTGTGCTACTCACCTCTAAGCATGAACAGAAAACTATGATGGTCAAAGTTCAAGGAAACCGGCAAACACATAGAAAGGAAGCCTCCTATATTTTTGTTTGGTTTAATTCTATTTTTTGTCAAGGTTTTCAGGGTCTGGAGCTTACACACTTTTATGGGCTGTTTTTAAGTAAAAGAGTACAGCACTGCAAATAAAAAGATGAAAGTTTTGGGTAGAACCTGGGTCCTGGAACTTGCCCATCATCAGTTTTATTGAAAATCTACCTCAACCCCCAGAGTCTACCATATTGAAAATTCTCCCCCATGTGTAGAATCTGTTTAATCCCCACTTCCATTAACTGATAAATATTACTTATAGTGGCTTTTCTTCCCAAATCTTATCTCTGTTATCACACTAAAATACAATCCACTTTAAATTAATCTCCTTGAGTTTTTCCTACCTCATATGCCCATCTATGGAAAGTTCCTAATCTTTCTTACAAAAATAATCCTCAAATGAACTATGCTTCATTTTTGTTGACAAGTGACATTCATTATTTTACTGTTACTGTAACCACACACACAATTGCCTCTGTGTGAAGTTTCAGAAAAGGAATCTCACACAGAAGCCATTGGAGCATTGTCTTTAATAATTTCTAGGACTTTTCAGGGCACCTGGGTGGCTCAGTTGGTTTGGTGTCTGACTTCAGCTCAGGTCATGATCTTGTGTTCATGGATTTGAGCCCTGCGTTGGGCTTTGGGCTGACAGCGCAGAGCCTGGAGCCTGCTTAGGATTCTGTGTCTCCCCTGCTCCTTAGGATTCTCTGCCCCTCCCCTGCTCATTTTCTCTCTCTCTCAAAAATAGTTTAAAAAATCTTAAGTAATTTCTGGTACTTTTCTAGAAAGACAAGGCTATGCCTATAAATAGAGGAAATGTAGAAAAGCTGAGGTAACACATAATTCTATAGTAGATAGCGTTAGGTTTGAAAGTGAAGATATTATCATATGTCATTAAGTTCTCCTATACCAGGACAATGATTGTAGCCATTTGCCTGATGGCTGGGAAAATACATCGAAAGTTTCTGTCAATGAATGTTGATCAATGGTTATGTCTTAAAGACCTCTCTGGTGGAAAAGATGGAACATAGATAGTCTCTTGTAATAGTAATCAAAGGTTCAATGAGGACTGTGTGAGTAGGGAAGAAAAAGAAATATCATAAACATATTCTTAAGAGATGAACTTATTGGAAATTGATTATCGATTACAAGTAGAGAATAAAGGAGGGGGAAATTTAGAAATCTAACTTAAATCTATCCTGTGTCTGTCTTGAGGGTCTAATGGGATGCTGGTTCCAACGAATGATATATGGAATATTTGGAAAAATAAAATTTTTAGTTTTATTCGTAGAAGAAAAGTTTTGTGGGAGCAACTCTGAAGTTTGTGTATAATTCAAATTTTCACCTACAGCATGTGACCTCAGTTGGACATATTTTAAAATGACCTAAAACTCATTGAGAAAATGCTGGTCCATCTCTCTGTCACACTCTATCTGTGGAGACTATAAATTATACTCTTTAATCTCTGTTGTAAAATGCTTGCTCTACTCTTTCAGCAATCTGGAACCCCTGTGCTCCTGGCTCAAGTCAAAGAGGTTAAACTTGAAATTACTTTCTTTCATGTAAAGAATAAGACTGATATTCAAGAAAGATAACCAAAGTGCAAGACCTCTATCCATCACATCTCAAATTAGTGTAAACTTGACCATTTCATCAAGTTGGATTATAAAAATGCTTACCTGATGGGCATGAACTTGGGCAGGGATTTCTGCAGAAATGCCATCATTGCATGATTTTTAATGTTATACCCTTGGCTTTTATTAAGGTTAGAGTCAATAAATGGAGGTATGAAGAATGCTTCTAGCTTTGCTGATAAGCTGCTGTTGAGGAGATTGTCCATTATCCTGTTCTTTGTCATTCATATGAGTACCCAGGGAACACATTACTTTCAGAATTTAGTATTGGGAAAGTGTGATTATCTTAGAAAGCAGGTTTGATATTTTGTTCAGAACATCAAACTGTGTAACTCAATTTGTATGTGCCTGAATTCTCAGAGTTAGAACTTGTGAACAAAAGTAATAACCACATTGAGTGTAAGAAAAGCCCGAAATCTATTTATACACACCTATTTCCTTTAGTGGTCATTATTTAAGCTTTCAAAATCAGTCTGAAATATATTATTTCTTTACAGAAAATGTTTCAAAGTTTTTTAAAGTGTATGGGTTCTAAATAGTGAATATATAAGTTATTAAAACTTCCATAACTGTATATTTGCTTGGATATGACCATACCCATATTTTCATTTCAGTATTTTCTACCTCACCTTCGTAGAAGTAGAGATGAATTTGTAGTAAGTGTATTGAAATCCTTTTCCTTCGGAATTCGGATGTTGGGATTTATACCAAAATTGATATACCCCATTTTCAGTGAAACTGTGTATTTCCCCAGTGAAATTAAGCAATTTCACTTAGTCTCTTTTTTTAAATAGCACCATTATATGTTCCCACTTAATTCCATTCTGATGTCATTGAAATAATTTTCCTCAGGATGGATTCCTTTAGTATAAATTTCAAATATTTGGTTTCCTGATTGTTTCTTCAGAGCATATTAGTTTTTCCAAAATATTATTTTTGCCATTGTAGTTTCTCCTGAGGGTACGTAAGGCAAGCTGACTGGCTTCAAACCTTCTCCCCACCCACCCTGCCCCTGATGGGATATGTGTGATACTCCTGGGGCAATCTTGGCTGCCCAAGAACAAAGGAAAGGGGAAAAACAAATGGTTAACTGATAGAGATCATAGTCCCCAGGACCTAAGTCTCCATCACCCCTCCATAGTGATGTAGGGAACAAAGGCAGAAGGAAATGGCAGATAGAACTAAATTCCTTATACCCTGCAGCCCATTGACAAATACTTGAGGCCTGCAGTTAACTCCCTACTGTCTTAATGTTAATGCTTTGCTACAGGGAAAACCAACCTTAGCTTAACAATAGCTAGGCCTCCAGTATCCTGGGAGTCTTCTTTAGCATATGAAAATCTGACTGGAAACTTCCCGAGGATATTACCTCCCCCTACTACATAGTGTATAACCAGTCTCCTCATGGTCCAGGGCAGCTCTTTCTGCCCACCTGTCCTGTCCCAGTGCTTTCATAAAATGACCTTTTTGTGCACCAAAGACGTCTTCAAGAATTCTTTCTTGGTCATCGGCTCCAGACCCCACACACCCCACTGTCCCCCCAAAACCTCATCAGTTTCCTTGATGTCATTATTTCAGCCAAGTAGGATTTCTGCTGGTGAAAATTTCTCAATCCAAATTATGTCTGGGTTAAATCCTTTCACTAATTTTTAGTCAATAAAAATTAGCCATTGCTCTTTAGATATTAATATTTTCGTACCAAATCTAATTACTTCTAAATCTTAAATTTGCATATGTCACTGTTACCAAAAAGATATTTTTTAGTTAGTTGTTTTGTTCATAGAATTTATTTGCCCTGAGTTTTCCAACAGAACAAAAAAGGGTGAAAGCTGATTTTAAACCTTGACACAACTGAGATCATTGTTTCCAGTTTAAAAATTTCAAAATCCCAAGGTGAATGATGACCACATAAAATTTTCCACAATTTAAACAAATGGAAACATGTGACTCTTTTACTGTTGACAGACAAACTAATTTAACAAGTTTTAGGGAGGTAATTTTCTGTGTCTGTTAAAAATAAAAATGGACAAACACATTGTCTAGCAATTTTATCTCTAGATATCTCTATAGAAATAACAGATAGGTAGGTAAAACTTCATTGAATATTATCTTTAATACCACAAATGCAGAAAAAGAAAACATCCATCATGGTAAGAAAGAAAAATAAATAAGTTTAGCTCACAAACTGAAATTATATCCATCCATTAGGAAAATAGGAGATGGGCATTCCATGGGCATAGATTTCAGTTGTGGAAGATGAATAAAGTTCTAGTCATGTGCTGTACCACATTGTGCCTGTAGTTGACAATAATGTATTGTATACTTAAATGTTTGTGAAGAAGGTGTCATGTTAAATGCTTTAAGCATAATAATTTTACAGAGATAGATGAAACATTTTAAAAAGTTAACCTTGATATATTAACCTTGCTTTGGTAGAGGTATAATGGTAATTATTTTTCCAAAGAAAACTAAAGATAAAGATATATATTTCCAAATCAAAGTTGGTGATTAGAGTCATGAGGAGTCATTAACAGTGTTTACCAGATATTTTGGTGCTGATGCTGGCACTGAACTTCTCTGCAGTCATTGAATTGTGACTTTGCCACTTGTTTTAGTGGGTAACGTGCAAGTGGCAATGGCTTATACTAATTTCGTACAGAGCCTTACCATTCAGTACATGGTTCACCATATGCCTTCTTTCAGTCTCTGCAATTGTACAAACACAAATATGCAACCAATCTCTGTAAGAATAGAGTTGGTTTAAAGATACATAGTATGAAGAACAGATAAACTTGTGATTTTTAAGCCCGTGAGATTTCGGAATTATTTTGTACTTACAGCATCACCTAGTTGGTTTTGACTGATACCGATCTGAACGATTTTAAATATACTCTGACCTCAGTGGGGTTATAGCACATTTTCACCTATTTTATAAGGTTCTCCTCTGTTCTTCCTTAATTTTATTTGGTAAATATCTTTACCAGCACACAATACCACATTCTTTTGGCTTTGCTAGTCCAAATGAAATGACGACTTGAAAATTACTTTTCTGGTTTATTTACCCTTTAGCTGATATAAACTCTTCTCTCAGTCCTTACTCATTTAAATGGCAGGAGTAGGATGACAAATAACCTTTATATATCTAATAGTTTAATCCATCAATATCACAGTCATCAGTTTGACCCTTCTCTGGAGCATTCTGTTGTGTTTTGTTATTCCAAAGGACCACACTACTTGACCTAAGCACATGAATGTAATAAAAAACATTGTCTCTCTCTTTCTAGATGTAGGATAGGCTTAATGAGTTGAACATCTTGTTCCCATCTTAGCATATGTCAGAATCTTATCAAGAGGCAAAGAAATATAAATATGGACAGCAAAGCAAAATGCATATGGACAATAGCCCCTCCCAAAGGATTCCATGTGGAAAGTTTTTTACTGTTTTTTTTTTTTTTTTTCCTAAGAAGGTAAATGTACCATCTACCTAACACTATCCTGAGAGGTCCCTAGAGGTTGCAGGGCACAAGTCAGTAGAATCTCTTTGTCTTTCTGTGGAATCTTTGTCTTTCCAGATCCCAAACTTTCCTGTGATGACTGACAAACGACCAGGTACTGATTCTCTGTCAGAAACAAGAAAATACTGAGGTGTCATTCTACTGATGTACTGAAATCTGGTGGGGAGGGGGGGAGATACAAGAACACAAACAATGTAAAATGGTAGATCGTGATTAGTGTAGCCTGATGACAAAAGCCATGTAACTTGTACATGTAGCCATGTGACAAAAGCCAAGTGGAGAATAAAGGTGGCATTGTACTCATTACATAGCAGATTTAGATTGTAATCATTTCATGATCTCTTCTAATGAGTAATATTTATTTTTTGTGTTCTGGTCTATTGCCAAATATTAGATATTCTTCAAGAGGGAAAGGTAAGAGAATTACACATAACCAAGAATCTTGATGCCGAACTATGGAACCATAGCATCTGAGTATAGATTTTAAGGTACAAGTGAGATAGGTACGGAGCCTGTCCTATGTTTATTCACTGTTGTACCCCTAGAAACTAGCATAGTGCCAAATGAATGAAGGCAGTACTTACAAACTGGGATATTTCACTAGAAAATGAAAATGTTAGAAAAACCACATATTGAAGAAGGAAATTTTTTTTTATCACACAAAAGATTTTTGGTGGCATATTTATCAGTGTCACCCTTGACATACAGACTATGGGTAAGGATCACAATTATTCCTAAGATAATTGATTTTAAGTACAAAAATGTCTATTAAAGGAAAATCATTTAATATTGCTAGATTAGGACACTGAATATTCATTTATTTCCCTATAACATTAAACTTTTTAAATTATTTAACAGCCGTGTTGGTAAATAGCATTTATCTACATTCAATGAATACCTCATGGTCTATTAGGAAACTGCTAACACGAAAATTTTTATCACCATTGTGACGCTTCACATTTTATGATAGAATATTTTGTTAAAAATTTGCTAATAAGGACTTAGTTTCCATGTCATAAGAACAATATCGAAACTTTATATTAAAGAACATTCTGTCTCAGAACATACTGGATCCTTATATGTTAACATAACTCTCCTATCAAAAGCCTGCAAAGATATTATCATACGAATAAAAGGAAGGTTTTCCATTTGTGGGACTGTAACTTATGAGATGAGTAACAATTAATTAGGCACTTACCTTCTTTCTGTATTGTCTCCCATAACTAACACTAAGCTGCAGCCTAGGCTTGGAGTCAGGCTTCAAGCTGCCCATGTAAGCACAAGTCTGCTCCTTTTTTTTTTTTAATGCTTATTTATTTTTGAAAGAGAGAGGAGAGAGAGAGAAAGTTGGGGATGGGCAGAGAGAAGGGAACAGAGGATCTAAAGCAGGCTCTGTTCTGACAGAAGAAAGCCCTATGTGGGGCTCGAACTCATGAATGACAAGATCATGGTCTGAGCCAAAGTCGGATGCTTAACCAACTGAGCCACCCGGATGCCCCATGATTCTGGTTGTTAATGGAGCATAATCCCTTTTATACACTGGAAAAGAAAGGGCCTCTACAGTTCTATGCTGTCTGACCTCTCAGTAACCTTTGACCTCCACTCCTGCTACTCTCCTCCCTGGATCATTTCAGTTCAGCCACCCTGGGCTGTTTGTTCTTTATCTAACATGCCAGGACCCCACACATCTTACAGATTTGCACTGGCTGTGCCTTTTATCTGGGAGGATTTTTGCCCAGATATCCCGGAGCTAAAATTCTAGCATTTTCTAAGGCTTTGCTTAAATGTCACTTCTCCACAGTAGCTGTTCTGATAACTTTATTGAAAATCACAGATTTTATCCTTAGAATTTCCTAGCCCTTTCTCTTGGGATTTTTTTTTTTTCAGCAGCACTTAATGCCCTCTCAGATAAAACATGTTTACTTACTATATTTATGGTTGTCTCTACCCCTTTATTAATTACAATATGCATCTTTATGAAAATATCAACCTTCAGATATGATTATGCTGGTTTACCATTGACAAGGGAGAAATTTACAGTAGCATATTGATTGATCTTTCTTCCACCCACTCTGTGCAGAATTAGGACAAAGCTAGGGGCTTAAAACGATGCCAATTTATTATCTGTCATGAGGTCAGACATCCTAAATGGGGTTCTCTAGGCTAGAATCAAGGTTTCAACAGGGTTGTGTTCTTGCTCGAGGCTCTAGGAAAGGATCTACTTTCTTAACCTTTCCAACTTCCTGAACTCCCATAACTAACACTAAGCTGCAGCCTCGGCTTGGAATCAGGCTTCAAGCTGCCCATGTAAGCACAAGTCGGGTCCTTTCCAACTTCCTGAACTCCCTGCTTTTCTTGGCTTGTGACCCTGCCCTGTTTCAATCTTCACGGCTGGCAATGGCTGATCGTTTTTCTCCTAACACATCACTTTGACACTGACTCTGAGGGCTACTCTGATGTAAGAGTTACACTTTTAAGAACTGTTGTGATTAAATTGGTTTCTCCTGGATGATCGTATTTAAACATCTTCTCGTTAGCAGATTGAGTTCCATCTATCTTAATTCACTTTTGCCACGCAATTGCACCTATTCACAAATTTTGAGGATTAAAACTTGGAAATGGTGGGAAGGCATTATTCTGCCTACCACACTATATATCACAATAAGAAAAAAACATTGTTATTTAAAAGAATATTTCATAAATATTACTTGTAAGGTGTCTTTCATTTCTCCATATAGATCTAGGTTTCCGCACCTTTTCTTACACTGCTAGTCTCCAGGAATAGGACTGTTTTCAAGTTTGATGATATGAAGATACATTTACTTTGCATCATTTTTTGAAGAATATATTTTTTAGATATAGAATTCTAAATTGGGAAGGGTTTACTAATTTATTTGTTCTCACATCATTTAAAAATGGCATTTTCCCCCTGTGGCTTCTGTTTCTGAAGATGGTCATTATTTATATCACATATCCCATGTATGCCAAATCTCTATATTCTCTTAACACTTTTCATATTTTTTTGCAGTTGACTTACTTTTTTACAAGTTTCAAATAAGATGTGCCTAAGTATGATTTTCTTTGCTTTTAAATTTTGAGTTTCGACGAGCTTCTTAAATTTGTGGCTTGATGTTTCTCATCAATTTTGGGTAATTATGACATTATCTCTTCAAAAATGTTCTCCCTTATCCCCTATTTTTTGCTGGTTCTCCAATTATTCATATATTAATTCTACAAATCTTAGAAACCCTGCTCACAAAATATGCTTTATGTGTGTTTTCAGTTTAAATAATATTTGTGATCATCTGCAAATTAGAATAGGATTAAATTCAATGAATTTTGTTTGCAGTATTATAATCTTTGTAGTATTTGCATTTATTTGTTTCCTTTTATATGTAGTGTTATATGTGACTGTTATGTTTTTATTACCTGGCTTTTTTTCCTAGCTCTTCTAACATATTTATTCTAATTGCTTAAAATCTTTATCTTCTAGTTCCTACTTGTTTGTTTTTTTTAAGGTACTTACTTGTCTTTCTCTTACTGATTCATTTCACTTAGCACTATACTTTCTAGCTCCATCCATGGTATTGTAAGTGGCAAGATTTCTAGCAGTTTTTTGGTGGAGTCTTTAGGGTTTTTTACATGTTTTATAACATCTGCAAAGAGTGAAAGTTTTACTTTTTTACCAATTTGGATGCATTTTATTTGTTTTTGTTGTCTAATTGCTGTGGCTAGGATTTCTCGTAGTATGTTGAATAAAAGTGCTGAGGGTGGACATTCTTGGCTTGTTCCTGACCTGCTCTCAGTTCTTCCCTATTCAGTATGTTGTTTGCTGGTGGGTTCTTCATATAAGGCCTTTATTATAGAGAGTTATGTTCTCTCTATCTCTACTCTCTTGAGGGCTTTTATCGTGAATGGATGTTGTACTTCATCAAATGATTTTTTCCTGAATCAACTAAAATGATCATATGGTTCTTACTCCTTCTCTCTTGGGTGTGATGTATCACACTGATTGATTTGCAAATATTGAATCATCCTTGTATCCAGGAATAATTCTCGCTTGATCATGGTGAATGCTTTTTTTTTTTTTTTAAATGTATTGTTGGTTTCAGTTTGCTACTATTTTGTTGATGATTCTTGCATCTATGTTCATCAGAGACATTTGCCTGTACTTGTCTTTTTTTGTGGTGTCATTATTTCCTTTTGGTACTAGGGTGATGACACCCTCACGGAGTGAATTTGAAAGTTTTCCTTCCTCTTTTACTTTTTTGGAATAGTTTCAGAAGAACAGGTATTAATTCTTCTTAAATGTTAGGTAGAATTCACCAGTGAAGTTTTCTGGTCCTGGATTTTTTTGGGGGGAGTTTTTTGATTATTGATTCAATTTCATTACTGGTAATCATTCTGCCCTAATTTTCTATTTCTTCCTGCTTCACTTTTAGTAGATTATCTTTTTCTTGAAATTTATCCATTTCTTGTAGGTTGTCCAGCTTGTTAGCTTATAAGTTTTCATTATATTCTCTTAAATTTTTTTATATTTCTGCAGTGTTGGTTGTTATTTTCCTCTTTTATTTCTGATTTGGTTTATTTTGCTCCTATTTATTTATGCATTCATTCATTCACTCACTCACTCGCTTTTAGATGAGTGTGGCTGAAGGTTTATCAGTGTTTTTGTCTTTTCAAAGTACCAGCTCCTAGTTTCATTGATCTGCCATGCTCTTTTGTTTTTCAGATTCTATATCATTTACTTCTGTTCTAATCATTATTTTTTCTTTCCTCCTGCTGGTGTTGGGTTTAGTTTATTGTTCTTTTCTTGCTCCTTGTAGTGTAAGATTAGGTGTTTTTTTTGTTTGTTTGTTTGTTTTTTCTTGCTTTTTGAGGTAGGCCTGTGATTGCTATCAACTGCCCTCTTAGAACAGATTTTGCTGCATCGAACAGATTTGGGACCATTGTGTTTTCATTTTCATTTGTCTCCTTGTATATTTTTGATTTCCTCTTTGATTTTTTGGTTGATCCACTCATTGTTTAGTAGCATGTTATTTATCCTGTATTTGTGGTCTTCTCAGAATTTTTCTTGAGACTGATTTCTAGTGGCATAGCATTGTGGGCATAAAAATACATGGCATGGCTGATCTTTTTGAATTTGATGACAGTTGCTCTGTGTCCTATTATGGGATCTATCCTGGAGAATGTTCCATGTGCACTTGAAAAGAATGTACATTCTGTTGTTTTAGGGTAGAATGTTCTGAATATATCAGTTAAATCTATCTTATCCAGCGTGTCATTCAAAGCCACTGTTTTCTTGTTGATTTTCTGTTTGGATGGTGTGTCCATTGATGTAGTGGAGTATTAAAGTCCCTTACTACTATTGTATCACTATTGGTGAGTTCCTGTATGTTTGTAATTATTTTATATACTTGGGCTCTTCCATGTTGGTTGCATATTTATGTATAATTTTTATATCTTCTCATTGGATTGTGCCCTTTATTATTATATAGTGTCCTACTTTGTCTCTTGTTATAGTCTTTGTTCTAACATCTGTTTTGTCAGATATAAGTATTGCTATTATTATTATTATTATTATTTGCATGACAAATGCTTCTCTGTCCCCTCACTTCCAATCTGCAGGTGTCTTTAGGTCTGAAATGAGTCTCCTGTAGGCAATATATAGATGGATCTTGATTCTTTTATCCACTCTGCTACCCTATTCTTTGGAATGCAGCTTTTAGTCCATTTACAGCCAAAATAATTATTGATAGACATATATTTCTTGTCATTTTATTACATTTTTTTTGTGGTAGCTTTTGTGGTTTTTTTGGTGATCCTGTCTTATCTTCCTCTTTTTTTTTTTTTTGGTCTGTTTGCTTTATGTAGTGATATACTTGGATTCTATTTTTATTCTTTGTATAAATATTACTTAGATTTTTTTTTAAATTTGTGGTTACCAATAGATTGGTATTTAAACTTTTGTGCATATAGTAGTCTATATGAAGTTGTCATTTAAGTGTGAACGCATTCTTTAGTCCTCTCCCCCATCATGTTTTAGGTATATGGTGTCATATTTTACATCATTTTATTTTATGAATCTCTTGACTGACTGTTACAGCAATACTTTTTTTTAATTGTTTTTTTTTTTGTTTTTAACTTTTATTGTTTTGTGTTTTGTGTTTTAACTTTCCATACTCTCACTTATGGCCTTTCCTTTCTATTCAAAAGGACCCCTTTAATAATTCTTGCAGTGGTCATGAAACTCCTTTAGTTTTTGTTCATTTGAGAAACTCTTTATTTCTTCTTTTCTCGATGATACATTTGCTGAACAGAGTATTCCTGGCTACAGATTTTTCCCTTTCAGCACTTTTACTATATCATGCCACTCCCTTCTGGTCTGGAAAGTTTCTGCTGAAAACTCTGCTGATAGTCTTATGGGGGTTCCCTTATATGTAACTGTCCTTTCTCTTGTTGATTTTATTTATTTTTCTTTATCACTAGTTTTTGCAATTTTACTTACTATGTTTCTTGGTGTGAACCTCCTAAGATTGATTTCGTTGGGCGATCTATGTGTCTCCAGGATCTGGATGTCTATTTCCTTCCCTAGATTAGGGAAGATTTCACCTATTATTTCTTCAAGTAAAGTTTCTCCCCTTTTTCCTCTCTCTTCTGCTTCTCAGATCCCTGTAATACCCATGTTACTATGCTTGATGAAGTTACTGTGTTTCCTAAGACTATTCACAATTTGCATATATGTTTTTTTCTCTCATTTCCTCAACTTAGTTACTTTCCATTGCCCTGTCTTCCAGGCCATTGATTCATTGTTTTGTTTTCTCTAGCCAGTTACTTATTCCATCAAATGTATTTTTAATCTCATTTATTTTGCTCTTCATCTCTGATTGGTTCTTTTTTATCTCTTTGCCTAGGGTCTCACTGATGCCCTGCATTCTTTTCTTAAGTCTAGCGAGTATCTTTGTGGACATTACTTGAAATACTCTATCAGCCATATTATTTAATTCTTTTCATTTAGATCTCTTCCTGTGGTTTGGTCCTGTTCTTTCATTTGGGACATATTCCTTTGTCTTTTCACTTTGTCTAGTTCTCTGTGTCTGTTTGTGTGTGTTAGGAAAGCCATCTACATCTCCTGCTCTTGAAGGTACTGGCCTGATGAAGAGGTCCTATAGTGTCCTGCATTGCAGTGTCCTCTGTTTCCCAGGCCCTGGTGCTTCAGGGAATGTCTTCTATGTGTCTTGTGTGTGCTCTGCTGTTGAGTCCTCGCCTCTTTTTCCTTAAGTCCCACTGTCTGCAGAAACCCTCTTTGCCTGTTGTGAGCAGTGTTTGGTCCCTGGCTTAGTGGGATGCATTTTAACAAGATGTGCACTAGTCTCCTTGAAAAATGAGACCTGATGCCTCTGCCACCAGAACCAAGGTCTCACAAAAGGTGCAGGTTGGGAGATCTGGTATTGGCAAAGTTTGAGACTGTTTTTTTGGAGGAGGGGACCCACAATGCCAACATGAGGCAGGCATGCATGACTTGAAAGGGCAGATCCTCAGAAGCATGTGGGGGCAGGGCTTGGTCTAAGATAGGTAGTGAATGTGGGCATTGTGCTGGTTTCTGCAGGTGGCTGTGCTTATACTGTTTATGAAGGATGGGTGAGGAAAATGCAGTGTGCCAGCACCTTTCTTCCTGGAGGTGTCTCCCTGTGATGCCTGTCTTCCAGGACAGGCTCTGAGATGAGAAAATCACTTTCCTTCCCTTGTGGCCCAGTCAGTTTTCAAACTGCTGCTTCCATACTGAACCTGGCTGTTTATCATGCTGTCTATTTAAGGACAGGGCCCAGCTTTCTAGTGCCCTCTGAGCTCTAGATGGAGGCCCACCATTTTTGTTTTGTTTGTTTTTTAATTCTAGGCTTTTTATGTCCCACTGGTTGTAAGAACTCAAGAAATTCAGCCCCTCTTTCTTTCAAAAACAAATGTTAGGGGGATTTGTCTTCCCCATGTAGGCACCCTGGTGTGATAGTCTGGCTCTTGTCCTTCTCTGTGACCCTAGGTTCCTCCCGGTGTGGATGGCCACAACTCTTTTGCTCCCAAACTGCATCTCTGCATTTCTACCTTCTTCTCTGTGGCCTCTTGTCTACCTTCAGTTGTAGAGTTTGTTCTGCCAGTTTTCAGGTCATTTTTCAGGTTATTTATGCTGATGTCAGTGTTAACCAGTTGTATTCGTGTGATGAGGTAGGCTCAGGTTCCTCCAACTCTACCAGTTTCCATGTTCTAAATCTTCTAGTTCATACTTCCAGGTCATCTAAGAATTTGCTCCCATTGTCTGTTTTTCCCTTTTGAATATGAATCACGTTCCCTGTTTCTTCATGGGTCATAATTGTTGACTGCCTTCCTGCCATGGTATATGTGATAGAAAGGTAGGAACAAAAGTAAATGATAGTCATACAAGAAAAGAAAATGTCAGATTACTACTGTAGGATCTAAGTGAACCCAGTGAGTAGGTGAGGTGCTATTGAACTTTGTTTGCTTTAGTTAGACTCACTTCACAACTAGATTTGACTATGACTATTTTTCAGGCAGGATTTGAACTTTTTTTATAGCCAGTCTTGGGATCTGAGTATTGGCAAGACTCTGGAGATCTCTTCGTGTTTTAGAGTCCATTGATCAGTTTTCCAAACCACAGTTGATTTCTCTGTACTTTATAGCACTGTTTCCAGCTTTCTGGATCACTAGATATTTCTCTTCGCTCTCTAACATGAGTGTTTGGCCCCACCTTCATGAATTGCAGTGCCTTTGGTGAAAGCTCTTTTTCCACTGCCACTGGGGGTGGAGGCCTAGCACACATGCAAGTGATTGGGCTTCACTTAGGTGCCCTCTCCCCTTGTAGTTAGTAGGCTGTTGATGTGCTTTCAGGAAGATTCTTTGTGCCTTTGGGTAGGGGGCTTCAGTGATTACTTTCATTTCTTCTCTACCTCACTTTATCCCACATATACAGTGAAGACCTTGTGGGACAGAATTGGTGGGTAGGAGGAGGGTTTCTGTCTTTCCACTTGGGTTCTAATTCATTAGACAATCCACATGCAGCCATCGAAAGTTCATTAAAAGTGTGCCTGGCTTCTCCTTATCCCAGTCAATGGCAGATTTGCTCTTTCTCCCACTATTGCTCAGTGATTTAGGCCAGCCATGCATCTTGTTTATTTTTGGATTTAAATCTATCTCTTTTTACATCTAAAATCTTTAATAGTTTTAAACATTATGATTTCATAGCTTATCCCATGGTATTCTCATTACTTTGGGAGTGATGTTATGTTGGAAGTATCTACATTTTAACTGGAAGCAAAAATACCCTTTGGTAAAAATTTTTGTTTTATCTTTGATGAATTATCAGAGCAATGTTGAAAAATGTTACTGCTATTAAAATTGAAAACAGTCTTGGGGCGCCTGGGTGGCGCAGTCGGTTAAGCGTCCAACTTCAGCCAGGTCACGATCTCGCGGTCCGGGAGTTCGAGCCCCGCGTCAGGCTCTGGGCTGACGGCTCAGAGCCTGTAGCCTGTTTCCGATTCTGTGTCTCCCTCTCTCTCTGCCCCTCCCCCATTCATGCTCTGTGTCTCTCTGTCCCAAAAATAAATAAACGTTGAAAAAAAATAAAAAAAAAATTGAAAATAGTCTTAATTATACTCCATAGAAAATGTTTCATTCTGTGTATATTAGAAGCTGAAAATACAGTAATGGGTCAGTGCTTTTCTTTTCAAAATGACTCTGTAGAGTGTTAATTTTGGTAAATTTAATGTCACCTTTATCAATGGTTAGCCTATTTTTCTTTGTGGCAACCATTTATGTATCAAAACAGCTACAATGTGCTAAATAATGGGTGTGCCCTTTGCATACCTTATTGAGTGTATAAATCTCCTTGTGGGCATAGACTAACATTCATGGAAGTTGGTACCAGGTGACAAAGCAAAGTTGTAATTACCTATAGTACCTAATTATAACATTTCAATGTCATAGTGTAGAAAATCGTTAAGACTCCAAGACTATATATGCCCTATTAAAATATAACCCAGCATCATTAGTATATTGCATTCTGTTAGAGGAATGTGAACCTGAAAATACATAAGAAGAATTAAAATATGTTTATACATTATTCTGCATTACAAAATTATTTAAGAAGACAAAACTACATGTGGATGATTTTGATAAGAATAACTGGGAATTCAGAGAAAATTAAATTAGACACAAAGTTATATCACAAACAATATAAAAGGAGTTGTTATAGTCTGTTGCAATATGAGAAACAAGTTGAATTCTGAGCTGTCCAGGTTTTCACCTGTGTTGGCATGGGTTTTTCTGGTAGTTAGAGTGGTGGAATTTACAAATGTAAATTTACAAATTTACAAATGTAGATTAGATCCTAGTAGGGAGATTGTTTTAATTCCTTGAGCTTTAGATGTTGCCTGTGATACCTGGATTTTAAAATTGTCTCTCCAAGCAACATGTTCTTTTGCTTAATCTTTCATTAAGTTCCAGACAACTGGTGTTTGATCATTTCTTCTCATTAATTAGAGTCCTATCTAAGAGAAGCTTCAACAATTCCTCAAATATCTGGCAACCCCCTAGAGCAGAAAGCCACTTAAGTGTCAGTTCTCTCACTCCAGGCCTCAGCACCCAACCTTGAACTGTCCACAGAAGATGTACTATGAGTTGTTGAAACAGATTGCCACCCTCAGAGATGCTCCTTCACATCTGCTCAAGGGTGCGCCATCGCTCTTACTAATAATATGATGACCACCAGAATACCAGTTATTTCAAAAGGATGCTGTCTCCAAGTTCTGTCAGAATTTCAGGTAATAAATCCATCCTCTAAATTGTTCACAAGTAGTAAAATACTTGTGTTCCATTTTGTCATACTCTGGCACCTCAGATTCAGAGTGTGTTTCTGCCCCTTTGTGGTGCCTTCCTGGAGGAATTGATTGTAAGGATTTCTTCAGCTTCTTCCTGTAGCAACTCTCCATTGGTCTCAAACTGTATGTCACAGTGTTGGAGGTGGGTTGTTTTCTAGTCATTTATATCTTTGACTCTCACCCATGTGCCTTCAGAAACTTCACAACAACATCTTATATTTTCTTCCAGCAGATACTCCAACAGTCTCTTATAAACTAACTTATACAAACTGATTCTTCAAGTTCTCCATCTCCCCCAGTTAGTTGGAAACACTTTCATCAACAAAAATTCTCTCTCGAAGAACCTCACATATTATATACCTGCCTTAATTTTCAAAGTCCCAAACCCAGCTTTCCTTTTGGATTCTTGGAATTTCTCTAAAAATATTTTATCTCTTTGATTCTGAATTTACACATACAGACCAACTTTATTAGGCTCTTATGCTAACAACTCTCCCAAGTTTTACCATTCTGCTAAGAAAAAAAGGAGTTCTGTTTCTAATCCTGATTCTCAAGATATCTTGATGCAAAATTTGTCCTGCTGATTCAGCTAAGCATCTCATAAAACTGCATTGTGAATCTGTTACTGAAAGGGCGGGCCTACGCCAGCCGACTCCATCTTGTTCTGTGTTCTTCACCTTGACCACACCTCCTCCCCTTGAGTAACCCCCCCTCACCTGCCTAACAGGACTCGGACCCTTCTGCAGGACCCTTCCCCAGCCAATCGGTTGAGGCCATAGCCATTAATTCACCAACTGCCCCCAGGCCCCAATAAAACCTTTGTCCTTTTGAAACTCACTCTCTCTCCCTGGTATCTCACCGCTGCCTCGGTGCAGGTAGGGGATTGAGCTCGAGCTAGCTCCAATAAAGGCTCTTTTGCTTTTACATTGGACTCGGCTCCTTGGCAGTATTTGGGGATCACGAATTCTGGGTATAACATTACCAGAACAGATTCTTACAATTAATTACATTTCAAGCAACATTCCTCTCTGACTAAATTAAAGTAGTATATGCTGGCTTGTTATACAAAAAAACAAAAACAAAAACAAAACCAAGGCTTATAAACCAATTTATAAAGAAAGATTTTCATGTAAGCACACGGAGCTGAAATAGTTACCACTTTGTCTTTAAAGACTTAACATTAGGCCTGACATAAATACTCAGAAAAGCAAGATCTCTTCCTATTTGTCATTATCCATCATTCTCAAGAAGAGTATACAAAGAGCAAGCCCTAGAGTTACTGGAAGTGAGTTTAAAAGGGGGTTTCTTCTGTTGCTTATTTTTATTCTTAAAAAAAAAGCTAACTCCAGCTGCTTTTTATTGTGAGAACTTTGTACAAGAAATCACTATTCTTTATTCCCTCTCTTGCCAACCTTAAGTCCTTAATCGCAAACCATACTCTATCGAGTTTTATCATGGTAAAATAAGCTTTGTTTCTTTCCTTTTCCTCCAAAATTTCAAGACAATAAAATGAATGTAGTGCTATTTAAGTAGTGAAGAAAGAAACACAATGTTGAGCTGCACCCCGAAGACATGTCTTTTGTATTATAATGCTTTTTATCCACAGATGTTAGTTGAAAATTGATATAATGGTGTTTCTTGTAAGTCTACCAGAAACAAAACAAAACAAAAAACATTTAAAAAGTAGAATAGATGTAATTGCATGTGATAAATGAGCCTGGTGGAATTGTCCTAGAAACCCATAGGGAATAATTATCGGTGGCACCTGCAGAGGAATTATAAGCAGCTGCAGAATTTGATTTTCGAAGAAGAAAATAGGAAAACTAACTTAAAAACTGGTATTAAGAATTGAAAAGTTAGAGATCAGAATATGAAATGAGAAGATTATTTAATCAGGATTTCAAGCCAAAGATAATGAGGTGAAACATAGCTAGAGATTTTTGTTGTTGTTGTTATTATGGGGGGGAAACATACAGAGCCATTTAGAAGAGAGGTAGGAGGAATATTGAGTTTGAATTTCATATGCAAAAATGTGATTCATACTTAGGAAAGTAGAAGTGTCTAAATTTACAAATCGGTCTGTTAGCATGCTGTAATAAAAAATATATAAACTCTGAAGACAAAGAGATGCCCAGTTTGCTGTGTCATCTAGAATCTACATGGTCTTTGAAAGTTAATTGACATATCTTACCATTTGTTGACATAATTCTGTGGTGAAGATCAAATGAATTTGTGTTTGTTTTATGCTTTGTGCACAGCTTTTTTACATACTATGTATTTTACAAAACTTTTAAAATGTGGTTTTTTTTTTTTTTAACGTTTGTTTATTTTTGAGACAGAGAGAGACAGAGCATGAATGGGGGAGGGTCAGAGAGAGAGGGAGACACAGAATCCAAAACAGGCTCCAGGCTCTGAGCAGTCAGCACAGAGCCCAACGTGGGGCTCGAACTCATGGACTGCAAGATCATGACCTGAGCTGAAGTCGGACACTTAATTGACTGAGCCACCCAGGCGCCCCTAAAATTTCTTTAATATAGATAGATAAATGATATATATACACAAAGTCAATGCTCATTATTTGAAGTTGTTCTATAAAGTTTAGGTGAACACTAAAGTCACGAATACTGAGCCATTGCTTTTAGGGCAAGTACACAGATAGGTTCCTGTGAGTCTCAGCCTATCAATCTAGGACCTTGTTTTATGTCTTTTTCTATTTACAGGGCCTGTATAATACGTACTATTTGTAAATTAATTCCTGAACAAAGCCTGTCTGACCCATGTACAGTTGACTCTTGAACAATATGGTTTTGAACTAGGTGGGCGTGTTTATATGCAGATTATTTTTTCAGTGAATACAGTATAGTACTGTAAATGTATTTTCTCTACGGTTTTCTTAATAACATTTTCTTTTCTTTCACTTACTTTATTGTAAGAACACAAATATAATATATATCACATACAAAATACGTGTTAATCAACAGTTTATGTTATCAGTAAGGCTTCCAGGCAACAGTAGGCTAGTAGTAGATAAAATCTGGGGAGTCAAAACTTACACATGGATTTTTGACTGTACAGGGGGTCAGTGTAACCACCACGTTGTTCAAGGGTCAACTGTATTTTTATCATAGGGCACATCACAGCCATTTTACATTTTAGAATACTAGGTAGCCCTTTAGCACTAAACTTGGAGGCCATTTTAAACAAAATCAACAGCAAAGATTTAAAAATCATGACCTTAAATGTATTAAAAAATACATTGGGAACACGTTCATTGGGTGACCCACATGTTTCTCCACTCCACACACATCCACAAATAACCACAGAAGTGCTGTCTATTGATTGTGGATAGACTGCATTTTTTTCTCTCAAATGAGGAAACAAGAAAAAAAAATGGAGAAAGGGTTTGATACCCTAGTTATCATATATATTTACATATTTATTTTTATTGTTGAAGCCTCAAAACTGAACATTTCAAACTTTGAGAGAACCAAAAGACGGCAGACCACCAAATACTTCATGATTATTATTTCAATTGAGGAGAGTGATGGGAATATTCAGACAGGTTTTGAAATCAGTCTTACTAACATGAAAGTGATTTAAGTGAGTTATTTGAAAATTAAGAATTACAGGTTCTTAAACTTTCAATAAATAATTGAAAATTAAATTATATCAAGAGGAAAATAGTGAATCCCTACTTGGAAAGTAGTCTTGGGATAAATGTGGAAATAACAGACCAAACAAAATTATTTCTTTTCTGAAGGAATT
This sequence comes from Herpailurus yagouaroundi, assembly GCF_014898765.1. Classification (NCBI taxonomy): domain Eukaryota; kingdom Metazoa; phylum Chordata; class Mammalia; order Carnivora; family Felidae; genus Herpailurus; species Herpailurus yagouaroundi. The sequence goes on from NW_024412412.1 coordinate 9,127,872, forward strand.
GAGACATTCTTGATGTTGGATTGTATGGGGATGTGTTTAAGTTGTCTTTATGTAAGACTGAGGGGAAGAAAACTAAGGACCATGAGTTTGTTTTTTTATATTACATGCTGATTGTCAGTACTAATTTGACTCAAAACCAATAGGTTCAAATGTATACTTTTCCTAATTGGTGAGCTACAAATATATACATAGGCTTCCTTGTATGTGTGTGTATTTACAGATATGCATTTATGTGTGTACTGAATCAGAGACTATATCCAAGGAGCATTATTAATTAAGAAAGTATAAAATGGGGGGGGGGCGGGGGAGTACCTGGCTTGCTCAGTTGGTTAAGTGTCCAACTCTTCATCTCCACTCAGGTCTTGATCTCACTGTCATGAGTTAAAGTCCCACTCGAAAAGTATTTAAGTATAAAAGTACATAAATACCTACATTCATACATAAAATAACATGTTTTAAAAAAGCATAAAATAGAGGCAGCACTTGTGGAAAAAGAATCTCAGAAATATAACTGCTTCCTTAGTCATATGCCACATATTAATGAGGATAGTATCACATATTCCAAAGGATGTAGAAGAAGGGTGTAAATCAGTGTGATATTTATTTTAAAGGGCTGGGAGATTGCAGGTGCTATCCATTGCTAACATATAACAGCAACCCCCCACAAAACCATCATACTAATGTTATTCCCCAGTAGATAGTAAAATATTCCCCATCAAAAACAAAGGCAGAAACATTAAAATTTGACGTATGCACTCTAATAATTATGGGAGAATATATAGGTAAGGGTCTAGCCAATTTCCAATGTCTAATTTAACACCAAAGTGAGACAAAACTGGAAGTTTCCAAATTGATCATTAAAACATTTAAATACCTGGAATGTTAACCAGAGTGTTCAGTCCCAAAATTAGTCATCAGAAAAATTATTTTCATTCAAATGCCGAATCACGGGCAACCTCAGTTGACAAAGGTAAATAACTTGTATGACATCTTCACAATTTCTAGTTTCTCCAAATAATGCATTGTCTATTGTCTTTTATTTAAGATATTTTTTCTGGAAGTATTTTCCCATGCATTCATGTCATTTAATGATTTTTGCTATTGGCCAGCGTATCTGTTACTCGTTGAGAAAAACTTTGTAGTTTCTCATCTGGTAGTATATCTTTTTAAAAAGAAAAAAACAAGGATTGCTTTATTTGGACTCATTTTAAAAAAATGTTTTCATGGAACTAATTGTCATAGATTCACCTCTAGAAATTAAAGATCTAAGAAAAGTGCATCATAATTTCACTGTGCTATCTGTCACTATTGGCCAGGAATGCTTAAAACATTTCTGGGGTGGGGGCGCCTGGGTGGCGCAGTCGGTTGAGCGTCCGACTTCAGCCAGGTCACGATCTCGCGGTCCGTGGGTTCGAGCCCCGCGACAGGCTCTGGGCTGATGGCTCAGAGCCTGGAGCCTGTTTCCGATTCTGTGTCTCCCTCTCTCTCTGCCCCTCCCCCGTTCATGCTCTGTCTCTCTCTGTCCCAAAAATAAATAAACGTTGAAAAAAAAATTAATAAAAAAAAACAAACATTTCTGGGGTGAATTCAGAACTATCACAGGTGGACAAAATGATCACCAACAGTCAATTTCATTACTTTGCATTATTTGGGAATGGGGTAATGAAATAATGAAATAACTATATATATACCATGCATAAATAACTAATTTCATATTAATAGTCAATAATCCCTTTTTGATATTTCAGATATATCTGGATATTGTATGCCTGAATATTCCAAAACACAGTTTTCATCATATTTTTCTTACAAACATAGAAAGTTACATAGACAGGGTGATTTAGCCAACTGCCTATTGCCTGCTTTTACCTTTTGTAAAAAAAAATATTAATTTTTATGAAGTATAATCAATATACAGTGTTATGGCCTTTTCAGGCATAAAACATAATGAATCAACAATTCCACACATTTCACACTGCTCATCAAGGCAGGTATACCGCTTTATCTTTTCAGCTTAAAAATTATTGGGACACCTGGGTGGTTCAGTCTGTTAAGCGTCCGGCTTCCACTCAGGTCATGATCTCCCAGTGTGTGAGTTCAAGCCCTGTGTCAGGCTCTGTGCTGACAGGTCTGATCCTGGAGCCTGCGTCAGATTCTGTGTGTCTCTCTCTCTCTCTGTCCCTCTTCTGCTCACACTCTCTCTCTGTCTCTCTGTCAAAAATAAATAAACATTAAAAAAATTAAAACATATTAGCATTTTTATATTATTTTGTGTGTTTTATTTACTAAAAGAATTATAACTTTCAATGTATTGTTTGCATTAGCAAATGATTGAAAGTTAATTTAAATCTAACAGAGAGTGACTAAGTCAGTTGTAGCACATCCATACCATGTAGCCCTTCATTAACGTGTAGATCCATATGTGCTACAAGGAATCAATATCCAGGATATATTATATCAAAAACAATTGAAGGACAATGTGACTACAATATGCATAGGTGTGTGCAATTTACAGATATTTATTATATTTATAAACGAATGCATTTTTAAATGTTTTTATTTTTCACTGAAGTGTAGTTGCTATGCAATATTAGTTTCAGGTGTACAATATAATGATTCAATGTTTATATAAATTATGAAATGATCATTATGATAAATTGTTACTATCAGCAAACAAAGTTACTGCAATACTATTTATTATATTCCCTATGCTGTACTTTACATGCAAGTGACTTATAACTGGAAGTTTGTATGTGTTCATTCCCTTGACTCATTCCCTCAACTCCTTTCCTCTGGCAACCACGAGTTCTGTGTAGGAGTCTGCTTCTGTTTGGCTCATTCATTTGTTTTTTATTCCACATCTACGTTAAATCATAAAGCATTTATTTTTTTCTCTAATTTCACTTAGCTTAACACCCTCTAGGCCCACCCGTGTTGTTGCAAATAATAAGGTTTCATCCTTTTATATAGCTATGTTTTCAGGGTGTATGTATACATATATATATATATATATATATATATACTATCATTTCATGTATCTAGCAGTAAACATTTTGGTTGCATGCACATCTTGGCTATTGTAAATATTGCTGCATGAATGTAGGACTGCATGTATCTATTTCAAGTAGTATTTTTCATTTTGTTTGGATAAATACCCAGAAGTGGAATTGCCGGATGGTATGGTAGCTGTATTTTTAATATTTTGAGGATATTCCAGACTGTTTTCCATAGTGGTTGCACCAATTTACTTTCCCATCAAAAATTGCATGAGGGTTCTCTTTTCTCCACATCCTCACCAACACTTGCTATTTCGTATCTTTTTGATAATAGCCATTCTCATAAGTGTAAAGTAATATCTCATTGTGGTATTGATTTGGAATTACCTGATGATTAGTGATGTTGAGCACTTCATATGCCTATTTACCATCTGCAGGTCTTTTTTTTGAAAAATGTCCTATCAAATTTTCTACCCATGTTTTAATTGAGTTTTTTCTTTTTGTTGTTGTGTGTGCTCCTTATGTATTAAGATATTGTCACCTTATTGGACATATCATTTGCAAGTATCTTTTCCCATTCAGTAGATCATCTTTTTATTTTGTTAATGGTTTCCCTTGCTTTTCAAAAGCCTTTAGTTTGAAGTAGTCCCACTGATCTAGTTTTGCTTTTGTTGTCCTTGCCTAAGGAGGTAGATCCAAAATAATATCTCGACTGATGTCAAAGAGCTTAAAACATGTTTTCTTCTAGGAGTTGTAAGATTTCAGATCTTACTTATAGGACTTTTATCCATTTTGAGTGTATTTTTGTAGATGGTGTATGAAGGGTTCAGTTTCTTCCTTTTGTGTGTGGATGTCAGCTGTCCCAACAGTATTTAAGAGACTCTATTTCCCCTATTGTATATGTCATGGATTAATTGACCCTATAAGCATGTGTTTCTTTCTGGGATCTCTATCCCTTCCTGGGATCTCTGTTCCTTTGATCTATGTGTCTGTGTTTGTGTGCCTTCTGTATTGTTTTGATTACTTTGCCCTTGTAGTCGAGTTTGAAATCATGGAACGTGACACTACCAGCTTTGTTCTTTCTCAAGTTTGCTTTGGCCATATGTGGTCATTTGTGGTTCCATACAAATTTTACAATTATTGATTCTAGTCTGTGAAATTACAATTGGTATTTTGATAGAGATTGCACTGAATCTATAGATTTCTCTGAGTAGTATAAACATTTTACCAGTATTAATTCTTACAATCCACTAGTACAGAAAGAACCATTCCTCTTCAACTTCTTTCATCAATGTGTCATAGTTTTCAGACCTTCTTGGTTAAATTCATTTCTAAGTAATTTACTCTTTTTGTTGTAGGTGTAAATGGGATTTTTTTCAATGTTTCTTTATTTTTGAGAGAGAGAGAGAGCGCGCGCGCGCGCAGGGGAGGTGCACAAAGAGAAGGAAACAGAGAATCCCAATCAGGCTTCACTCTCAGTGCAGAGACTAACACAGGGCTTGAACCCACGAACTGTGAGATCATGATCTGAGCCACAATCAAGAGTTGGACAGTCAACTGACTGAGCCACTCAGGCGCCCCAAATGGGACTCTTATTTTAATTTGTTTCTGCTAGGTTTTTTTTTTAAGTTTCTAGTATCATAATGTTGTGTTCAGAAAAGATGCTTGATATGATTTCAATCTTTTAAATTGATTGACTTTTTTTTTTTTATATATATATCATCTATCTGGGAGAGAATGTTCCATATGCACTTGAAAAGAATGAGTAGTCTACTGCTGGTAGATACAACATTCCGTATACATCTATTAAGTCCATATGGTCTAATATGTCATTAAAGCCCACTATTTTGTTACTGATTTTCTATCTGAATGATCTATCCATTGATGTAGGTGGGATTTAAAGTCTCCTATTATTTCTGTATTACTGTCAGTTTCTCCCCTTATATCTGTTATATATTTAGATACTCCTATGATTGGTGAATTGATATTTAATATTTTACATTTTCATAGAGTATCTTGTACATCCCTTTACTTTCAGTGTGTATGTATCCTTAAGTATGAAGTGAATCTCTTGCAGAAAAGATATAGATTTTTTTTTAATTTTTTATCCACTCAGCCTCTTGATGTCTTTTGATTGGAGCATTTAATTCATTCAAATCAATAGCAGTTACTAATAGGTATGTACTTAAGATCATTTGTTCACTTTTTTGTTTTTTCTTTCTTGCCTTGAGATTTCATCACATTTTTAGTATTATGTTTGGATTTTTTTCTCTTTCTTTTTTGTATCTATTATAGATTTTGATTTGTGCTTGTTGTGAGGTTCTTATATAACAACCCATAAAAGTAGCAGTTTATTTTAAGTGATGGTTATATACATTTTAACACATTCTAAAAGCACTACATTCTTACTACCTCTTCTAGGTTTTATGTTTTTTGATGTCATAATTTACATTTATTTATTCTGTGTATTCCTTAAAATAATTATTGTTTATATGATTGATTTTTGTTATTTTTTTCTTTTAGCTTTCATTCTAGCTTGCTAAATGGTTGATTCACAGACTTTAGTATATTTTGCTTTTACCAGTGAGATTATTTCTTTCATAACTGTTTTACTTGTGGTTGTATCTTCCACTCCCCCCACCCCCACCTCACTTAAAGAAGTCTCCTTAAGATTTCTTGTAAGGCTGGTTTCAAGGTGAATAAGTGCTTTAATTTTTCTTTCTTCTGGGAAACTTTTTGGCTTTCCTTTACTTCCGAATGATAACCAGGTAGAATAGTCTTGGTTGTAGGTTTGTTTTTTTTTTCCTTTCAGCACTTTGAACACATCATTTCACTCCCTTCTGGTGTGCAAAGTTTTGTCTGGACAATCAGCTGACGGTCTTACGGGCATGCCTTTGTACATGACTAGTTTTCTCTTGCTGCTGTTGAAATTCTTTAACTTTTGATATTTTTTTTTTCAACGTTTTTATTTATTTTTGGGACAGAGAGAGACAGAGCATGAACGGGGGAGGGGCAGAGAGAGAGGGAGACACAGAATCGGAAACAGGCTCCAGGCTCCGAGCCATCAGCCCAGAGCCTGACGCGGGGCTCGAACTCACGGACCGCGAGATCGTGACCTGGCTGAAGTCGGACGCTTAACCAACTGCGCCACCCAGGCGCCCCTAACTTTTGACATTTTAATTGTAATGTGTCTTGCTGTGACCTTCTTTGGATTCATCTGGTTTGGGGCTCTCTGTGATTCCTAGAACTAGAAGTCTATTTCCTTCCCCAGATTAGGGAATTTTTCAGATTTATTCCTTCAAAATGTTTTCAGCCCCTTACTCTGCCTCTTGTCCTTCTTTGACTGCTATAATGCGAATGTCTGTATGCTTCATGTTGTCTCAGAGGTTGCTTATACTATCCTTATTTTTAAAATTATTTGTTCATTTGCTGTTTTGCTGGAGTATTTTCCTGTGGTCCAGATCACTGATCCATTGTTCTGCGTCATGCAATCTGTTGTTGAATCACTCTAGTGTAGTTTTCATTTTAGCTATTAAATTCTTCAGCTCCAATTGGTTCTTTTATATTTTTCTATTATGTGATCTCTTTATCAGTTAAAGTTATTATCCATTTTGTTTAGTTTTTTTTTTTCTTTTTTTTCTGATTCGTTCATTTGGAATGTATTTCTCTGTTTCTTCATTTTGAACAACTCTCTTGTTTCCTTCCATGTATTAAGTAAGATCAGCTATAGGTCTTGGTCTTGAGAGACTGACCTTATGTAGAAGGCCCAGAAGTTAATCCCTCTTGGTCACCAGAACCAAGCATGCTTGGGGATCCCCTATGAGGTCTGCTTGTGCCCTCCTGTTGGGGCTGGGCTGCAATTGCTAGAGGTACATTGGTGGGTGTGGCTGTCCCCTAGCCCAAATAGGTGCAGTACCCAGTTGCAATGGCCACAGTTTCACAGATGGTCAGGGCTGACCCCTTAGAATAGCTGGTTAAGAGGCCAGGGTGCACCTGCTACTAGCATGCTGGTGGGTGGGGCTGGCCTGCCCTGGGGCAGGAGCTGCTTTGAAGCAGCACTAGTCCAGGTCAAGACCACCCACCAGGTATGTCAAAGCAGGAGCCACTTTGGAAGAACACATGCTGAGGTGGGCAGGTTAGGCAGGTCAGGTCTACAGAGGAATGCTGAAGTGAAATGCATACAGTGCTGGCCTGCAGGGCAGATGCAGAAAGTCAAAAAAGGCACTTGCCATTGCTGGGTGAGCTAAGTAGGAGGAGAATAAAAACAAATAAATTAATGGCATCTGTCAGTACTTCAAACTGCTGTCTCTGGACTGGGACTCAGAGCAAGTGAATTTGGGTGTGGGCTCTTTCAGGGCAAAGTCTCAGTTTCCTATAGCCTGTGGCTCTCCCGGATTTAAGCCACACTGGTTTGAAGCCAGACCTTGTGGGGACGCATCTTTCCACTGCAGGTCCCCAAGGTGATGACTGTGGAGCTTAAACCCTAGTTCCTCAAGGAGGACCTCTGCATTTGTGTCATCACTCCCATTTGTGAGTCTGTGCAGGGGTGTGGATCCTGACTAGACCGTATCTCTAACCCTCCTACCCATCCCGAGGTGGCTTTAATTTCCATCTTCAATTCTGGTAGAGCTCTTGTGCTGGTCTTCAGCTCATCCGCAGAAGAGAGTCTTGCTACCGGTAGGTGTGGTTTTGTTGTGTTGGTGGAAGGAAGTGGGCTCAGCATCTTTGTATTCTACCATCTGGATACCCCTCTCTTTGAGGATGTTTATTTAAAAAAATATTCTGATAAAAATTATGCTCATACCAAGAACTTACAGGCATTGAATTTATTGATAGTGTTGCTTTTAAAACCTTTATTTTGCATTTTCCAAATTTTTACCAACTCCTCAATGCTAAAGCATTCAATTAAGCCATTTCCTCTGTGTGTGCGCATGTGTGTATGTAAAGTTACCAAATTTTCTTTTAAACACTACTTCACATACATCCCAGAGAATATAGTTATTTGTTTAGTTGGGATATTTTTAAATTTCTTTGTGGTTTATTCTTTGACTCATGTTCCACATGAAGTGTCTTGTTTAATTGTCTCCATATTTGGGCATTTCCCAGAATACTTTCTATACTTGATTTCTAATTCACTTCCTTTGCAGTCATTGAACACACTGTGTATGATTTCATTCCTTTTACATTGACTCCTCTTTGTATCATGGCACAGAAGATGAGCTATGTGAATGTCCATGAGCATTTGAACAGAATGTGTTTTCTGTCGTCATGGGGTGTAGCATTCTATAAATATCAATTAAGTTTACTTGGTTAATGGGGACCAGCTGTGGAGCTGTGCCTGGGCTGAGGGTGGGGCTGACTGAAAAGGAGCATGAGGAAATTTTATGAGGTGGAAAATGTTATATATCTTGATTGTGGTACGTTGGATCATAGTAAATTATACTTTAGCAAAGATGATTTAAAACAAAAAGATAACCTCCCAGTTACCCCTCCATCTTGGTAATTCATGATGCTAAACATTTCAAATAGTTATCTAAACTCCCTGTGTCTACGATCTCTCCTCTCATTCTTTCTGATATATTCACAAATCGAGTTTCTGCCTCTACCACTACAGGCTGCTATTCTGAGACTTCTACTTTAGTCTCCTGGTCTGCAGTTGTTGCATGATCTCTCCATTCCCTTCCATTCTTCCTTCTCCCTTCCTGATACCTGGGCTAAGACTGACTCTCTTGTCATCAGGATTTTCTCACGATATCCTACTATGGCCAACTTGATGCAGGTACTGAAGGGGAACGGAAAGTTGAAAGAGGGGGAATAGAACTCCTTTCCTGTTTTCTTTTTTATTGCTGTTCATGTAAGAGTCACTTCAGTAGCAACAAATAGGTAGTTAACTCCTGTTCCCAGCTTGCTTTTTCATTTCCGGCATCTGCACAGAGAACCTTATCCTCCAGGAAACAAGCACCAGCTTCACAGGCCCTTCTCACTTCTACTTGTCATTAATCCCACCTATTCTCTCCTGCTCCAAAGACCCAAGTGGTGAGCAGTTTCCCATAGACACTAACCTATTCGTTATCTTATCCCTCGGAATCTCATTTTCCCCTGTTTGACCGCAAGCGCCATGAATCCCTGCATTCCTGTTTGAACTGCTGTGGCTTTTGATGTTTTGACCGAGCCAGAATAATATTACAACTCAGTGGTAACAGGAAACACACCTTCAAAGGTGGTCGTATGGCACTGGTTTTGTAAGTGCTTGCCATCAAATTGAAGGCTGGGATTTTTGGAACTTGAAGTATATTATCTATTTTGAAAGGCCCATTTTTTGGTAGTTTCAATAGTCCCTGAAAAAGTTACCAGAAGAAAGTGGGATTTGGGAAAATTCAGATGGATATCACTTTATTGATAACATGTCATTATGTATGAATATAAGTGATATTCATTATAAATACTTCTTTTAGATAGTATTAGGCATATGTCCATATATTTACTTATTTACTTTTTTTTGGAGTAGTTAAGCTTATGTTTTGATTGAGAGAGCTTATAACTAATAGGAGGGAACATGGAATCCAAAAATGGGGCAAAATCTTGAAGTTTAATCTTTGATAGACATTTAATTATAGTGAATTACACATTTCCCAGTTGGAAAACAAATATCATTTGAGAACTTTGTTCCCTTCCAGTTGTGTGGTTTCTTATAGTACAGCTATAGAGATACTTAGAACAAAGGAGATTCAAATGCAGGTCACAATATACTCAAACCAGAAGGAACAATTTGTGTAATGAGAGAAAATGGTAAGTATCTAGGGTAAAAAATATTATTGGCTAGAAATGAAAAAAAATACAATATTTTGAGGACAGACTGACATACAGAATAGATGAACCAGCTCAAAAAGTGAAGAGGTAAAAATTAAACAGGCAAATCCTCAAATATTTTTAAAATAATCAAAACTTATTTATTATGGAACTTCTAATATTATATGTAATTGTATTTACAGTTATTTGCTGATGTGCTACTTTTTAAAATAGGGGAGTCCTTGTTTATATAACTTTAACAATAATGTAACTTGTTTATTAATTGAGGTAATACAATATTATTGACCATATTCTCCATGGTGTACGTGTTACCATGACTTATTTATTGTGTAACTGAAAGTTGGTACATCTTACCCCCTTTCAATCATTTCATCTCCCCATCTAACCCTCTGGCAACTATGAATCTGTTCTGTGTCTATGAGTCTGGCTATTGTTTGATTTCATGTAAATGAAATTATGTGGTATTTGTGTTTCTCTGACTTATTTTGCTTAGCACAATATACCCAAGGGCCATCCACGTTGTTGAAATGTCAAAATTTCCTTCCATTTTAGGGCTGAGTAGGATTCCATTGTGTATGTATATACTAAATCTTTGGTCATTCCTCCACTGATGGACACCTAGGTTGTTTCCATATCTTGTCTATTGTGAATTATGCTTCAGTGACTCTAGGGTACATGTCACTTCTCATGTTAGTCTGGGTTTTCTTTGGATAGATACCCAGTACTAGAACTGTTAGATAGTATGGTAGCTCTGATTTTAATTATTTAAGAAAACTTCATCCTGATTTCCATAGTAATTGCACCAGCTTACATTCCCATTAAGAGTACATAAGGGTTCCTTTTTCTCCCCATCCTCACCAATACTTGCTGTTTCTTGTATTTTTAATAGGCATTCTGATGTGTATAAAAGGCTATCTCCTTGGGGTTTGGGTTTTTAGTTCCCTGATAATTTATGATGTTGAGCATTTTTTTATGTGCCTATTGGTCAACTCTATATCTTCTTTGGAAAAAATATCAATTCAGACTCTCTAATAATTGATTTTTTTAAATTTTTTGAGTTTTAGGTATCTTTTAGAATACATTTTAGACATTAACCCCCTATTGAATATAAGATTTTTAAATATAAGTTGACTTTTGTTGTTAATAGTTTGTTTCCTGTGCACAAGATTTTTGTTTTGATGTAGTTTTATTTGTTAGTTTTTGTTCCCCTGGCCTTTGGAGTCATATCCAAATAAACATCACTAAGCTGAATGTGAAGGAGCTTACCATCTATGTTTTCTCATAGGAGTTTTATGGTTTCAGATGTTACATTAAAGTGTTTCATCCATTTTGAGTTAGTTTTTTGTATATAGTGTAAGATACTGGTCCAGTTTCCTCAATACCATTTATTGAAAAGACTATCTTTTCCCAACTGCACGATACCTTACAGATTTATTCTTTTTCAAGATTGTTTTGTTTATTCAGGGTCCTTTGTGGTTCTACAGAAATTTTTGAATTATTTGTTCTAGTTTTGTGGAAAATGTCCTAAACACTTGGATGGGGATTGAATTGAATCTTTAGATTGCTATGGATAATATGACATTTTAACAATATTCATCTTTCTAATCCATGAGCACTGTATATCTTTCCATTTATGTGTATTCCTTGACTTCTTATAGTCAAGGAAAACTTATAGTTTTCAGTGTACAGATATTTCACCTCCTTGAATTTATTCCTGGGTGCCATGTAATTTTTATTGCAATTATAAATAGGATTTTCTTAATTTCTTCTGATTGTTAGTATACAGAAATATAACAGATATTTGTTTTTAATTTTAAATTAAAAATTTTTTAAATAGTAATTTTGGGGTTGCTGATTCAATGGGGCACAAGGAGCCCAATATTTATAGCAGCACTATCAACAATAGCCAAGTTATGGAAAGAGTCCAAATGTGCAACTGACAAAGAAGATGGGGTATGTGTGTGTGTATATACACACACACACACACACACACACACACAATGGAATATTACTCAGTGATCAAAAATAATGAAATCCTGGGGCACCTGGGCAGCTCAGTCAGTTGAGCGTCCAACTTCAGCGCAGGTCATGATCTCACGGTTCATGAGTTTGAGTCCCACGTCGGTCTCTCTGCTGTCAGTGCAGAGCCCACTTTGGATCCACTGTGGTCTTCTCTCTGTCTCTGCCCCACCCCCACTTGTGCTGTCCCCAAAACAAGTAAATATTTAAACAATGAATGAAATGCTACCATTTGCAACAATGTAGACAGACCTAGCATTATGCTAAGCAAAATTAGTCAAAGACAAATACCATATGATTTCACTCCAATGTAGAATTTAAGAAACCAAACAGATGAACATAAGGTGAGGGAAGGAAAAATAAGATAAAAACAGAGGGAGGCAAACCATAAGAGACTCTTAAATACAGAGAACAAACTGAGGGTTGCTGGCGAGGTGTTGGGTGGGGGGATGGGTTAAATTGGTGATGGGCAGTAAGGGCAGCACTTATTGGGACGAGCACTGGGTGTTATAAGTCAGTGATGAATCACTAAATTCTACTCCTGAAACCATTATCACATTATATGTTAACTAACTTGGATTTAAATAAGATAAAAAATAAAAAATATTATTTCTGGGGGCACCTGGCTGGCTCATCAGTTAGGTGTCTGATTCTTGATTTTGGCCTAGGTCATGATCTCATGGCTCATGCTGACATGACAGAGCCTGCTTTGGATTCTCTCTGTCTCTCTCTGCACCTCCCTGGCTCATGTGTGAGCTCTTTGTCTCTCAAAATAAATAAAAAGTTGAAAAAATACTAGTTTTGTATCCTGCAACTTTACCGAATTCATTTATTCTGAACAGTTTTGTTGAGTCTTTAGGGTTTTCTATACATAGTGTCATGTCCTCTGGAAATAGTGACAGTTCTCTTGCTTTCCAGCTTAGATGGCTCCTATTTTTTCCCCCTAATTGGTACAGCTAGGACTTCAAATAGTATCTCAAATGATGATGACAATCGTAAGCATCCCTTTCTTGTTCCTGATCTCATGAAAAGCTCAGATTTTCACTGTTGAGTTTATTATCTGCATTTATCATATATGGTCTTTAATATGTTGAACTAAAGTTCTTTGTTGAGATTTTTATCATAAGAGAATGTTCAGTTTTGTCAAATGCTTTTCTGAATCTATTCAGATGATCATGATTTTTAGCCTTAATTTTGTTAATGTAGTATAGCACATTGATTTGTGGATGTTGAAACTTCCTTGCATCCCTGGCAAAATTAAACTTGATCTTGGCTTATGATTCTTTTAATTTACTGTTGAACTCACTTCCCTAATACCTTAATAGGGATTTTTGTAACTGTGTTCATCAGGGATTTTTGCCTTTTTTGGCCTTGTTACTTTGGAATGTCATAAGGTTTTGGTATTATACCAACCAACATCAGGTTGGTATAAAAAAAACTATTAATTAAAAAAAAACTATTAAAAAGAGTTTGTAAGCTTTGACTTATTTTCACCTTTTTTGGAAGAGTTTGAGAAGGATTGATATTAAATTTCCTTTGAACATTTGGTAGAATTTACCAGTGGAATCATGTGATCCTGGGGTTAGGCTTACTGGGAGGGTCTATTCAGATTTTCTATTTCTTCATTATTCAGTCATTGAAAATTATAAATTTTTAAGGTTTCTATTTTATATTATTGTTCCTACTAGTATCTTAAACTTTTTATTTCTTTGGTATCAGTTTCAACTTCTCTTTCATTTCTGATTTTGAAGTTTATTTAGGTGAATGTAGCTAAAGATTTGTAAATTTTATTTTTCTTTTCAAAAAGTTATCTCTTAGTTTCATTGATCTTTTTTTACTATCTTTTAAGTGTGTTTATCATTTATTTATCCTAATCTTTATTATCCCCTTCCTTCTACTACATTGGAATTCATTAGTTCTTTATTTTATAGGTCCTTTACATGTAAAGTTTAATTTGTTTATGTGTGATTTCTGTTCTTTTTGGGGGGTAGGCTTGTATTACTATAAACTTCCTAGTTATAACTGCTTTTGCTAAATCCCATAGGTTTTGGTATGGCCTATTTCTGTTTTGTTTCTAGGTGTTTTTAAAAATTATCTAATTTTTTTTTTAATTTTTTTTTAACGTTTATTTTTTTGCAACAGAGACAGAGCATGAATGGGGGAGGGGCAGAGAGAGAGGGAGACACAGAATCAGAAACAGGCTCCAGGCTCCGAGCCATCAGCCCAGAACCCGACGCGGGGCTCAAACTCACGGACCGCGAGATCGTGACCTGGCTGAAGTCGGACGCTTAACCGACTGCGCCACCCAGGCGCCCCTCTAATTTTTTTTTTATGATTCAGTAGTTGTTAATGTTTCTTCTTATAATTTCTTCTTCTTCAGTTTTCCTTTTATAATTGATTTCTAGCTTCATACCCTCACGGGAGAAAAGATACTTGATAGGAGTTAATATTCTAGAAAATGGAGACTTGTGCCTGAACATGTAACTTACCTGAAGAGTTTGTGTGTGCTCTTTGAAAAGAATTTGTATTCTGCTGCTTTGGATGGAATGTTCTGTGCATATTTGTTATGCCCATCTGGTCTAATGTATCATATGAGGTTGATTTATCCATTGATTAAATGGGGTGTGAAAATTCCCTAGTTCTATTGTATTGCTGTCATTTTCTCTATGTTAATATTTGCTCTATGTATTTTGGTCTTTCTATGTTGGGTGCATATATTGATAAAAGGCTCAATTTGGTCAGAAGATACAACATTTACGAGTATGTAGTTGCCTATTTTGTATTGCATTCCAATCTTCGTTTTAAAGTTTATTTTGTTTGATAGGAGTATAGCTACATCAGCTTTCTTTTCACTTCCATTTGCAAGGAATATCTTTTTTAGTGTGTGTGTCCTTATTTCAAAAAATCCATTCAGCAACTCTGTATCTTTTGACTGGGACATGTAGTCCTCTTACATTTAAAGTAATTTTGATAGGTATATACTTATTGCCATTTTGTTAATTGTTTTTTTGTTTGTTTTTTGTAGTTCTTTTCAGTTTCTTTTTTTCTCTCTTCCCCTTTGATGACTTTCTTTAGTGTTTAGATTCCTTTTTCATTTTCTTTGCATATTTATAAGTTTTTGTTTTATAGTTTATATGAGGTTTCGTATATTATCCTTCGTAAAGATAAGTGTACTTTAAATTTGAACACATTTCAAAACTCTAAATTTTAATCTCCCCTACATTTTATGGTGGTGGTTTTCTTATATGTAAAAGGTTGTTTTTCTCTTGTTGCCTTTAAGATTCTCTGTGACATTTTAATTATGATGTGTCATGGTGTGACTTTCTTAGGCTTCATCTTACTTAGACCTCTCTGACATTCCTGGATACTGACATTCCTCAATTTGTTTCCTTCCCTGTTAGGGAAGCTTATAGCCATTGTGACTTCAAATAAGCTTTTTGCCCCTTTCTCTATCTTCTTTTTCTGGGACCCCTATACTGTAGATGTTGTTCCACTTGTTGTAGTCCGAGTAGTTCCTTAATTTTTTTTTTCTTGTTTTGCTCTTTGTGTGAGTTCCATTGCTTTTTCTTCCTTGTCACCAATTTATCGAACTCATCTAGTTTATTCAGTTGAGCTGTTGTATCCTTCAGCTCTGTCACTTCTGTTAAATACTTTGTTTTCTCTCTCTTTGAACTTCTCTGTGTTCTTCATTCTTCTACTTCTGTGACTACCTTTAGGACCATTACTTAATATGTGTATCACGTAGATTACTTACCTTTACATCATTAAGGTATTTTTCTGAGGTTTCATCTTGTTCTTTGTTTTGTGTATATTTATCTGTTTCCTCATTTTGCGGGACTCTGTTTCAGTGTATTAGGTGCAACATGTATCTCTTTGTCTTGAAGCTGTGGCCTTGTGTAGCTCATGCTTTTCATTCAACCTTGCCCTAGCTCTTGGTTGTCTCTCCAGCCTTTGTGATTATCTAAACCACCTGGTTTATTCTGGACATTGTTAAGGATGTGCCAAGACCTGTCAGTAATCCAAGAAGAGGACTCTTATTTAGCACTTTTGTTGAGGCTAAGTGGAAGCCAGACATTGTGGCAGAAACTTTTAAAGCACACAAATATATACAGTCCTTTGAGAGCATGATTATACTATCTGTTGATCTCCAGACCAGGAGACCTGGAAATGGACCTTATGTGACATTAGCAAGACTCATTGCTCTACAGAAGTGTATAAGCACTTTCCTGGGAAGTCTCATTGATCTGTAGCCAGGCCAAGGGAGTGTACAAGCAGGTGTTTTCCTGCTGATGTTCCCTGGGAGCACCTCTTTTGCTTCTAGGAGTGTAGAAAACACAATGCCTTTCCTTCAGGCTTCAGTATCAGGCTAAGTAAATAGGCCTTTTTCATAAAAGAATGAGTTTTGTTCAGTCTACTGTCTGTGCATTGTCCTATGGGTGGTGGCTTGCCAAGTACTCTTTACAATTGTTAAAGTCCCATGGAGTTCTCAAATGCCAGGCCTCCTGGACACTAGGGCCTGGTAATGAAGGGGTGTCCCTGGTGTGGACTGCACATTTCTGCTGGCTTTAGCAAGGCAGCTGCGGAGTGCAGTGGGTGGGGGATGCTTGTCAGTTTCTTGAAGGCAGCAACCAAATGTCTTGAGTGTGTGCATGCTGGCTTGTCTGGGAGAGGGAGAATGCCATGAATTCTGATGCTTATCATCTCGAATCAGGGGGTAGGAGGAGTGTCACAACTCCCCATGCCAGCAGATTTTACCTAGGGAGAACTCTGCAATAGCTCACAATTGCCTGCCCCAGCAAGTGCAGTGATAGCCCACCCCAGCCCCTCCAATCAAGGTAGTGGAAGGGTTCTCTGTTCAAGCTTACCCACCTGTGCTAGCAGGTAATGTGGAGAGTGCAACAATGGCTTCTTCTAGCACCTTCCTCTCTGAGGATCATCTCAACTGTTTGCTGCCTTTCTAGCTGATGCCCCCTAGATCAGCAAATAAATCCCCCTCACATTTAGTCTAAGTACTCTTCAAACTGTTTTTGTTTTGTTTTCCACTGGGTCTTGGGAACAGTAAGACTACACATGAGCCCTCTGTAAAAAAACACTGGGAATCCCAGTTTCCTATAGCACTTTGGGACTTCCTTACAACAGCTTCATTGGCTATGTGAGCCAGTTGTTCCATAGGCTCATCTTTCTGGTGCAGGCCCAGGGGGCTAAGGTGCCTGATGTAGAGCATCAATCCCTCACTCTTCTAGAAGAAGGATCTGTCCAGTGAGAGTCCTCCCTATTACCTGTCACCATAGCAGGGATGGGTTGTTGTTTTTTTTAATTTGTGTCTTCCTCTGCTTCCCATCTTGGTGTGTAGTTCTTTTATCCTTTGTTGTGGCAAACAGATCGTCTAGTTTTCAGAGGGAAATGATCCATATGTGGCTGCAGATTAGGTGTGTCCATGGGAGGAGGTGAGTTCAGGATCTTTCTATACCACCAGCTTGGACTCCTCCTCTCCTAGGTTTAATTAACATAAAAATGTTCTCACCATGAATCACACTGCAAGAGAGCACAGCATTTCAAACAATACAGGGGAAATTATTGGCAATTAAGAAAATAGTACAAAATATATTTTTCTTATATTTAGCAAAATGTCACAAGCACTCATCAAATGTAATGTTTTTAGCAACACCTTTTAGATAAAAATCACATTATTTTTGGCCAAAAAAACCACATAAGCTCTGTTACATTTCAAGAGGAAATAAGGAATAGGATTAGTAACCCCATGAGAATACCTCAAGAGACTAAATACCTGTATTCAAATGCCAGTTACACATGTTACTTAAATACTACAGAAGTTCAGAGATGCTATAAAATCTGTATTAAAACTCTTCTCAGATCTTCTCTTTTGCTCCAACTGTGTGTCCCCCTATCCTATTTTCTCTTCCTTAATTGATAAGCTGATCTAATTATATCAGATCATCATTTGGGATTTATGCCACTTCTCACAATAAACTTTCTGTAAATTCCCCATTTTCTAATATTTGTGGTTTCATATAGATGCCTCCAAATTTGATACACCTTATTATTCCACAGTTTCTTGATCTCTGAATACTATTTTTCAAAATAACAACCAAAGGAAACCATTTCATGTTATGAAACTCATGAATGCCATGTATTGGTCCCTTGAAATCTAGACCTGTTTGGTTCAAGCCTTTTCCATACATGTAGACACAGGAAGCCTCAGATAAATACCTAATAATCACTTTGAGACCTATTCTATCATGGTCTTCACTAGAATTTAGTTCTACTTTCCACAATTACTGAATTTGTTTCATATTTTGAAGTCCCAAATGTTTTTTTAGAAATAGAAATAAATCATTTAGGACAGTAGTCATTATTGCAATATAATCGATTGAAAAAAAAATGGGACTTGAACAGCTTGCATTTCACAAAAATGATCTAAACCACCTCACTTTCTGAAACATCCCCCTATTCCTTGACTTCATTACTGCTGGGCCTTTTTCCACTTCACTAATTCCATTCCCTTCTCTCACCTTCATCCATGTCTGATTGCCCTTGAAACTCTAATTTCCTTATTATTATGTAGACCAATTCATGATTTTTTCAGTACTCATTTTACTTTGTGCTTGCATAGTCAAATTCATCAAGATGCTTAAGTTTAAAAGTATCCATACTCCTTAAAAGTCAGCTATGTTTAAAAACATAAATTGTTTTTCATTTCAAATCCAACTGCTTTCTATGTAGATGTTTCTGCTGTAGGTTCCAAATGTTCATGTTTTCCTGTTCTAATTCCCCATCACTGAATCAGGAGAGATTTTTCTCACTGTGGAGCTAGAGTAAGTCCCTATCACTGTGTTGACATTCTCTACTCTAATTCCGATGCAGGTGATTCTTCACCTACCTAAGGTCTAGAGGGAGAAAATTCTCCTCTGTTGAAGAAACATCCTTCAAAGTAATTTGAAATACTCTCTTTTTAAGACCTAACTTTCAAAAGCTTTTATTGAAGTTTCTAACATTCTATCATTTATAAACTTTGTTTTTTGGTAGTATCCACCAAGTGCCAAAGTGATGATGTTTCCTATTTTACAGTGAGATAAAGATTGAAGTGAATTCCAATAGTTTAAGGAAGTAATAAAATGAACACATCAAAAAGGAAAGTGCTTCTGAGCTGAGTAGACATGTTTCAAAATAATCAGTAATATGTTCTATAGGAATGTTCTCACATTGATATAGCTGATTAAGATGGCTACAACTGTGTCGTGTGAAGAATAATACCCACTGCCTAAGCGTCTGATGCCTCTTGTTTGTGTGCTCCCATAAAACTCATAGAAAGTGTCTCTAGGCATAGCAAAACTGTTATTTTAGTAGACAGAAAGCCCCTAGATAAGTATAACTTGGCACTGATAGTGAATAAGACAAGGAGCTCTCAACTTTTTTATGGCATATGCTGTGGAATATTTTTAGTCAACTCAAGTTAATTAGTGCAAAGAATCATTGTTTGATGCATCCATTGGTTTACATGACAAGCCTCCTTATGGGACAATATATTCGAAACTAAACTAAAATTTTACTGTCTAGAGTCTGAAACCTGTATGGGAAGGCATTGATATTTCTCAAAATCTTTATTCAGAAAAGTTTTTTGCGGGGCAGGGAAGGACATTGAAGTACCAAATGTTTTTTCACAAAAGAAGTAAAATGAAACATTGATAAAAGCTATGCAAAAGTGAGTTTAAATATAGGCTTTTGAGTTACTATGCATATCATCCATAGGAAGCATTTACTTTGTTGTATAAATAGTATCTTTTTTCATGTAATCGCAAAAGCATGTGGTGAAGATTTTATTTTTAATTGAAATACCTTACATAATACTATTATACATAGAATTTCTCCACCTGATAAAGTATTTAATTCAGAAATACTTTATTCAATCTTGACAATCTCTAAAGACTTTTTTGGCTAATACAGTTAATACTGTATTTTATGCACATATTTCACCACATGCACGGTCCATTCTAGTTTAATTTTGATAACATTTGCATATGGCACTGGCCCAATTATGAGCTTACAGAAAGAGCTAGAGCAGTAAACACTCTTATCAGTGAATGGAGATCCGGATTTAAAGCAATTGAAACTACTTTATGAAAGGTCTACTGCTGACACTAGAATTCACTAGGCAAGGCTTGTCAAACTTTGTGCTTCACCAACACACTTGAAGGATAGAACATGCTATCCTTTCATGACTTACAGAACCATTCAGAAGGAAGAGGGAGACTGTCCCTCCAGAGAGGGTGTGTATCAGACTCTTGATTGTGGAGGGATGGGCAGTTAGATTAAAAACCGCAGATGATTCTCTCATACCCGTTACAAATTAACCTAATTTACCATTGAGTGGCTTTGGGATTAGTTTATTTTCTATTAATAATGTACAACAATATATTATGATATCAAGCATCTATTACGTGGCAAACATTGTGGCAAATACTTAATTTTTACAATGACTCAATGAAGAAGTTTTTCTTATCCTAATTTTACCAATAAGAATGTTGAAATATTTAACCTATTCAAATTGGGCATTGTTAGAGCAAGAACTCAAAGAAAAGCTAACACAACATCAAAATCCATGATCTGAATGACTCTCTATTACTCTAATGTTGCCTCAATCTAACATTCAATTAAGCCTAATGAAATTGTTTGAATATCCTAAGGTATTTTTTTTTTTCAACGTTTTATTTATTTTTGGGACAGAGAGAGACAGAGCATGAACGGGGGAGGGGCAGAGAGAGAGGGAGACACAGAATCGGAAACAGGCTCCAGGCTCTGAGCCATCAGCCCAGAGCCCGACGCGGGGCTCGAACTCACGGACAGCGAGATCGTGACCTGGCTGAAGTCGGACGCTTAACCGAGTGCGCCACCCAGGCGCCCCCTTAAGGTATTTTTATATTTAGTAATGGGATACAAAAAAATTTGTATGGTGACTGCAGCTATGTATCTAATCAAAGATTAGTTGTTTTTTTTTAATCACTATAGTAAGGGTACTTTATTAATAATAATATATTAAAATGTTTTAGAAAAAATGTATGAAAACCCAAACAAAACTGTTTTCATTGGGTTTATTCCTTTTTCAAAGTTACTGTTTTACTTTCCAGTAATGTTTTAGGTTGTTTTAGAGTTGTTACTATAACAAAGCTGATTACATACAGAAGTCAGAATTGTTATATCGAAGCACTCAATACGAGTTATTAAACTACATACTAATAGAGAATTTATTGAAGTGGACAACTTAGGATCTTTGTCGCTAGGACTAGATTCTTAAATTAGACAACTAAGTAAATAAGGCCCATGTAGAAGGTCGTATTCCTATTTGCTGCCCTTCCTATCAAGGATTATCATTTCATGCATCCTTGACATCAGGTGAGATCATGGGACTTACTTTGGGTGAAATGTGAATGAAACCGACATGTGACCCTTCTGTGTAAAAACTTTAATGACGATAATTTGAGCACAACAAGTTTTCAGGAAATGGAGGGCTAGTAAACATCTCAACTGCTGAGCATTAGGAATTCCCTTTTCTGAACTTATAAAGGAGCCCTGTCACCACAAGTAAACCTTCTGGCTGGCCCTTCATTGGCCTAATGGGTAATATTTCCCTTATGATGATGTGTTAGTTGTATATACTCAGAAACTTCATCTTATTACTGTGACAAATTAACTACATGGAAGAAATGTCTAATTTACGTAACCCAGAGGGTCAAGTGGAAACGGATTATCCATGTCCTGATTCATGAAGTATCGTGTCCTTCCTTATCCAGTGCCCCAGATCTTCCTTTTCAGTGCCTCGCAGTTACAAAAGTCTGTAGTCATCTGTAACAAGTTACCTGGAAATCCAAAGATTAACTCTCTGGGTAAATGTGGAAATAAAGCATCTAGCCTTATACAGTCAGAGCACCAAATGCATTTGAAGGAAACCATTTGTCCTTGATCTTTCTGTTGTATAAGGAAAGCCCAACCACTGCCCGGCCAGCCTCTCAGACTTCACTGTTTGCTGTGCTTCGGTATTGAACATTCTCTCTTTTCCCAGATATGTTTCATTAGGGACCTTTAAAGCATTAACTAAATTACTTTTTAGAAAAGTATTATTGCTACACAATATGCTATGGGTTTCAGGTGAACATTATAACGATCTGACATTTTTATGTCAGCAGTGTTTATAGTAAGTTTAGACACTGTCACCATAAAGTTACATTATTGACTATATACCAATACTATAATATCTGCATAACTTACTTATTGTGTAACTGAAACTTTGTACTTTCTAATCCCCTTCACCTATTTCATTCCACTCTAAGCCTTTCGTCTCCTTAACCAATAGTTTATTTTTTGTATTTATGAGTTTATTTTTTTAGATTTCACATAAACGAAATCATAGGGTATATGTCATTCTTTTGCACTTAAGATAATACCCTGTAGGTCTATCACTGTTGTTTGAAATGGCAAGATTTCATCCGTTTTTAAAGTTTTTATTTATTTTTGAGTGTGTGTGCGTGTGCGCACATAAGTGGGGAAGGGCAGAGAGAGAGAGGGAGACACAGAATCTGAAGTAGGCTCTAGGCTCTGAGATGTTGTCTCAGTGCCTGATGTGGGACTTGAACCCACAAACCGTGAGATCATGACCTGAGCTGAAGTTGGACGTTTAAACAACTCAGCCACCCAGGTGCCCTGATTTCATCCTTTTTAAAAGTTGAGTAATATTCCATTATGTGTCTTGGTGTGTGTGTGTGTGTGTGTATACTGCATTTGTTTATCCATCTATTGACGGGCATTTACATTGCTTCCCTAGCTTGGCTATTATAAATAATACTGTAGTGACCCTAAGGGTGCATATATCTGTTTTCTTCGCTCTCTAGATAAATACACAGGAGCGCCAATGCTGAGTATATGGTCATTCTGTTGTGTTTTTTGAGGAACCTTCATACTAGTTTTCAAGTGAGTATAGTAATTTGCATTCCCACCATCAGTATATGAGTGTTCCCTTTGCTTTACATCCTCCCCAACCCTGATAGTCTTCTTGATTTTAGCCATTTTAACCGTTATGTGGGTTTTGATTTGCACTTCCCTGATGATTGGTCGGCTGAGCAGCTGTATGTTTTCTATGGAAAAATGTCACTTCTAGTCCTCTGCTCTTGTGTAATTTTTTTCACATGAATATCATCCACTTTTGACTGCATGATTTGTAAACATCTTCTCCCATTCAGTAGGTGGCTTTTTGTATATTTTGATGCTTTCCTTTTTGTGTTTAAAGCTTCTTAGTTTGCTAAGGCCCATGGCGAAGAGCTAAATGCCTACATGTTCTTCTAGGAGTTTTATGGTTACATTGAAGTCTTCAATTTTGAACCTACTTTGTGTATGGTATAAGATAGTGATCCAAATTTTCCAATATTTTTTGAAGACACTTTTTCCCCATAATATCTTCTTGCCTACTTTGTGATATGTTAATTAACTATATACGGATGGGTTTATTTCTGGACTCTTTATTTTCCTTGATTTATGTATCTGTCTTCACGACAGTTCGATACTGCTTTGATTACTGGGTTTTGTAGTATAGCTTGAAATCTGGAAGTGTGATACCTCGAGCTTTGTTCTTCTTCCTCAAGATTGCTTTGGCTATTCAGAATCTTTTGTGGTTATGTACATATTTGCTGGATTATTTCAGTTCTATGAAAAATATCATTGATGTTTTAATAGAGATTGCATTGAATCGGTAGATTGCTTTGGGTAGGATGGATGTTTGAATACAGAAATTCTTCTAATCCATGATCATAACGTCTTCAATTTCTTCATCAATGTCTTGATATTTTCAAAGTATTGTACCCATCTTTTACTTTCTCAGATAAATTTTATCTTATGCATTTTATTTAATCTCTCTCTTTCTGATAGGTTATTAGTGTAGAAAAATGCAACCTATGCCTGTGTTCATTTTGTAGCCTGTTACTTCTTAGAATAAATGGATTCAGTATTCTTTATCATAGTTATCAGGGTTTTCTGTATATGGCATGATGTTTTTTTTTTCTTGCCTGACTGCTTTGACTCGGACTTCCAATATCAACTTGAATATAAAGAAGTGAGTGGGGCCAGTCTTGTGTTCTTAGAGGGAAAGCTTTCACCATTTCACTGTTGAGTGTATTGGTACTTGTGAGTTCATATTATATGGACTTTACATGTTGAGGTCCATTCCTTTTATACACTTGGTTAAGTTTAGCATTGATGCATGGATTTTGTCAATGTTTTCCTGCATCTATTGAGATGATCAGTGATTTTTATCCCTCATTTTGTTGCACATGTTTAACCATCTGTGCATCCCTGGAATAAATCCTATTTGCGTGTGGTATATGATCTTTTTAACGTACCAATTTCATTTTTGCTAATGTTGGGGATTTTTGCATCTCTGTTCATTGGTGATATTGATCTGTAATTTTCTTCTGGGGTCCTCCTCTGGTTTTTAAGGTTTAAGTTCCAGTTAGTTAACATACAGTGTACTATTAGTTTCAGGTATATAAATGTTATAGTTATTCCACACTTCTGTGCAATACCCAGTGCTCATCACAAGTGCACTCCTTAATTCCCATCTCCTTCCCCATCTCCCCTCGGGTAACCATCAGTTAGTTCTCTGTAGTTAAGAGTTTGTTTCCTGGTTTCTCTCTCTTTTTTACCCACCCTTTGCTTGTTTGTTTCTTAAACTCCACATATGAGTGTAAACATAGGGTATTTGTCTTTCTCTGATTAACTTACCTCACTTAGCATAATACATTCTAGCTCCATCCACATCATTGCAGACAGCAAGATTTAGTTCTTTTTGATTACTGGGTGACATTCCACTGTATGTATACCCCACATATTCTTCATTCATCAGTCACTGGGCATTTGGGCTCTTTCCATAATTTGGCTATTATCGATAATGCTGCTTTAACCATCCTGGTGCAGAGTTTATTATTAAGTCCATTTATCCTCCAATTCTGAACAATAATTGTGCTGTTCAAGAATTCTTGTAAGTTTTTCCCTTTTAGTATTTTACAGTTATCCTCTGCTCCATCTAGACCACAAGGTTTCTGTTGAAAAATCCGCTTATAGTTTTCAATCTTTCCAATGTATTTGACCATTTTTTCTTTTGTTGCTGTTTTTAAGATTCTTGATCTTCAACTTTTGACATTTAATTATAATATGGGTCAGGGTGAATCTCCCTGTCTTCATTTTGGTTGCAGCTCTCTGCTCCTCCTGGTCTGGATGTCTGTTTTCTTCCCTTCATTGGGACAGTTGTGTTCCCTGTTCCTTCTGGGACCCCTGTAACGTGAATTTTACTCTGCTTTATGTTAATATTATCCCAGTGATGCATTAGCCTAGTCACTTTTTTTTTAATATATATATTCTGATAGCTTGGTTTTTACTGCTCTTTCGGGTTGCTGCTCGGGTCTTCTATATCATCTATTCTGCTGTTAAATCCCTCAAGGGTATTTTTAATCTCTTTGTTGAAGTTGTTATGCAACAAACTCAGGAAAATTATGGATGAAAAGTATCTTTATGAGCATTACTTCCAATTACCTCAGGTAAATTACTTACCTCTCTTTTGTTAGGATTTTTTTCCTGGGGTTTTATCGTGTTCTTTAGTTTAAAATGTATTTCTCTGTTTTTCATGATTTTGTTTGCTTTTATGAATTAGGCAGAACAGCTACCTTTCCCATTCTTGAAGTAGCGGACCCATAGAGGAGCATTCCCTGTGCAGACTTTGTTTTAGTGGCTGTTTTCGCATGATGCCTGGAACAATATTGCAGAGGCCCTTGGGCAGGTTTTGCCAAGGTCCCCGTGGTGGAAATACAAGCAGGGCTTGGAGGGGTGGGTGTCTAAGTACATGACCAGGGGCCCCCGAAGTATGTGGTACTGGGTCATCTGGAGCTGGTCTGGGTACCGTGCTAGACGTACAGAACACGGTCCTTCCGGCAGGATAGTTGGAAGGGAGCATGCGCAAGCCCAGCTGTGCTGCACCTGGGTGGCATTTTCAGGCAGGCCAGAGCCTAAGGACCCTGCTTCCATGCACACTAGGAAACTGGAGGACAGCAAAACATCAGTCATACTGGCACCTCAGCAGCTCCCTGCCTTTTTGTCTGATGCTGTGAATTACTAAATGGCTCTCCTTCAGCTATAGTCTAGCTACCCTTTAAACTACCACTTATTTTTTACTGGGTCCCAGGATCGTTGAGTCCACCACAGACGACCCCGTCCCCACCACTGATATCCCTCTGGACAGTAGGTCACTGTGTTGGTGGTGGAGTCCTCATTATTATTTTGTGTCCATCTTTCCTTGATGTGGTCCCCCCATCCTTGGCTTTGCAGAAAATGTTCCATCAGCCCTCAGTTCTTTAAAAGGAATTACTCTTTTTGGAGACATAGAGTCAGTGACTTTGTGGGAATTTAGTTGACAGCCTTAGGCCACCATCTTTTTCCAGTAATATTTTTAAATACTGATGTCCATTGGTATTTTTAGTATGAAATGAGTCAAAAGTCATTCTACAGATTGGGTTGAAGTTTCTACACCAAAGCAGCAAAGATAAAATAACATGAGAAAGTAAGTTTTAACATCTACTTCACCTCATCTTTTAAAGTGACATTTGTGGGGGCGCCTGGGTGGCGCAGTTGGTTAAGCGTCCGACTTCAGCCAGGTCACGATCTCGCGGTCTGTGAGTTCGAGCCCCGCGTCGGGCTCTGGGCTGATGGCTCAGAGCCTGTTTCTGATTCTGTGTCTCCCTCTCTCTCTGCCCCTCGCCCGTTCATGCTCTGTCTCTCTCTGTCCCTCTCTGTCCCAAAAATAAACGTTCAAAAAAAAAAATAAAGTGACATTTGTGATCACACTTGTATTTAATTTTAATGCATGTGTTGATTCATTTTTATACACTGTACCCTAGGGTTCATGATCAAATAATAATGAAAATAAGCTATTTCTAAAATAGTGCTGCTTCATTTTTCCCTTCTTTTTAAGGGCCTTTCTCCCTATTATTTAGAAAACATTTAATGTTTATATGTATTTCATTAAATACTTATGCTTTCAAGTATATATATCTTTAAAGTACTATGGCCTCTTTTTTTTCAATTTAAATCCAATGTTCCACCTGAGGTAAAATAGCCACTCAAAATTCTTTAGTCATAGCATGAAATTTAGCTTAATCAACTCTCATAGTCCTAGAGTCGCTCATTTTAGGTGATTCTAGACATAAAAATTTAAGATGATATTTTGGTAGCCAAAGTTATTTTTACAGTGAAATTGACCCATCAAGGATTTAGCTTCATTATTAATATAATTATATTTTACCCTATTTCTAGAACCAACACTCAACAATTAGTATGTCAATTTATTTTCTTTAATGTGATTTCTTGAAATGTTTCAAAAGAAAAAAAGGGAATAATGTATAGCACATAGACTACTTAATTATGCATTGCTTTATATTTATCTGTAGTTATGATACAGCTATATATAATCAGTGGATAGATGTGAAAATTTATCTCTGAAACAAAGGTCTCCAGTATAGTTTTAGAATAGTCTTCTGAGGCATTTAACTATAGAAGCAAATAACAACAACAACAAAAAAAGGTTTTAGCATCTTATCTTTTATAAGATGACCACATTCAGATTTGCTATTTCTTAGAAACCATAGATTGATTATTTCATCTTAAAGCAAAAAGAAGGTATTAAATTGCCAGGAAGATGAGTTTTTAACATTTTTACATATGACACATTAAAACTTCCATCAGTAAAATACTAAAAAAAAATAACAGCAAAATGACTGTAAACATGGGAAGTAGTTAGCAAACATTACTTATTTGAAAAGGTTAATTATTAAATTCCTTGGAACAGCTGGCCAAGACATAAACAAAATTCACAAATTATAAAAGGGTCCCAATAATCACCTCAGAGGTATTAAAATAATAGTTAATAAACATTTTAGGACAATAGTTTCCAAGGTAACCATGGCCCAGATAGAAGTCAATAGTATCTATAGAAATGCAAATAAATTTAACAGTAATAAAATTCACAATGTCTGGCATGAAATAATTACCAGGTATAGGAAGATGCAGGACACTTCCACTAATAGTGAAGAGAAAAACCACTCAAGAAACAAACTTAAATGACACAGATAATAATTAGCATAAAAACAAGAATCACATCTATTTTCTCAAAAAGGTAGAGGAATGACAGCTTATTTTATAGATGGTCAAAGTCCCCAATTCAACTTTTAGATATGCAAATTAAGCTTTTATCCATTTACAGTGGATAGGATTAAAAGCACACTGAGGAAGAAAACACTCCTGAAATTGAAGATGTTATAACAAAAAATTTCCCAAATAAAAGGCACAAAATGCCTGAAGAAAAAGAACGCCGAAACTGTGCCCTTTGGGAAAATTGAAAGGATAGTCATGATCTTGTAATTGGAATTTGCAAATAGAGAGGGGTAGTTAAGGAATAATGGTGAATATTTTTAAACATTTGATTAAAAATATACACCCCTAGAGCCAAGGAGAGTCCAAACAAATGTGAAAACAATAAATGAAGATCAAGATAGCTTGATTCTAAAATAGTGCAAAGGTTATCTAATGGTGAACTTGAGACTTCACATCATAAACACACACTAACTCAAAAGAGACCGAAGATCCAAATAAACACAAGAGCAAAAAGTACAAAGAAAATATGACCTTGAGGTAGGCAAAAATTCCTTTACTCAGGAATTATGGACTGTAAACGAAAAGATAAGACATCAGGGAAAGACGGCAATGTTGGAAGATCTTGAACTCACCTTCTTACTATGGACACACCAAGGCAATGGCTGCATATAATGCAATTCCCCCAGAAAGCAACCTGAAGATTAACATAACAGATCTTCCCCAGAAAAAGAAGCAACCACATCAAGAAGAGCAGCAGGTACAGCTATGTTGTCAGGAACCAAACCCCCCAGCATGGTGCCTTACAGTCAGGAGGAATATCACAAATGCATAGCTCTTCCCCCAAAAAGAAGGCACCTCCAAGCCCTACAGACCTTCATGGGAAAGACAACCTTCAAAACATGTGGCTTTGAAATTGAGCAGGAGAGCTATTGAAAACTTAGACACTGATCCTAAAGTGCCAGCTAGTATATCACACAGCCGGAGACCCAGAACAGAAGCAGGGGTTTTAAAGCACTGAGTTATATGTGAAGGAGATTTGTTCACTCATTTTAGCCTGTGTGCCACAGGTGCTGGGATCTGCAATACCTTTCTCCAAGACCATATATTGTGCCAAGCACCATTTTTCTTGCCTCCTTCAGCAGAGCTGGCCAGACACTTCTGAGTTCAGAACTGAAACTTTTTGAGTGATGTGATAGCACAACTTACCTTCCCCTGCAGACCAGCTCATCAGCATGCCCCTGCTGGCAGGTGCCCCTTGAAAGTAGCTCCTGCCTCACCACACCTGCTGGAATCCTCAGGAGGAATCAGCATTCCCCCCAAACAATTATATCACTACACATAGTGAGCAGCTCCAGCTAGGGTGAGCAAACATCCAGGGCAACTTCTGACTGTGGTAGGTAAGGGCTGACACCTGCAGCTATTAGAGCCAGGCCTCTTAACCAGCTACCAACATATCTACAGTCTTTGGAGCCCAGTCTTCCCAGGAGAATGCATGCAGTAAAACCAAGAGACACCCTTAGAGTGCCTGGTTCTGGTGACCTGGGAAAATGGTGTTCCACCAGATGCTTTCTGCATACGGCCACTACTTTGAATGAGAGAGTGTGTGACGGATCTACCTAACATAGTCAAAAAAAAAATGAGAGAGAGAACTATTTTTTCCTAGGAATATAAGACAAAACCCCAGAAATAAAAAGTAGGTAAGCAATCTCCCTATTACACACTTTAATGATTATAAATACACTCATCAGACTGGAGAGAAGTGTAAATGAACTCAATGAAAACTTTAAAAAAATCATAGTTTAGGAATACAATAAGTGACATGAAAAATACCCCAGAGAGAATCGACAGCAGTTTAGAGGCAGAAAAAAATTTATCAGTGATCATGAAGATAGGATAGTGAAAATAATCCAAGCTGAACATCAAAAAATAAAGAGAAATGAGCATAGGTTGTAGGGCATCTGGGACAACATGA
Organism: Herpailurus yagouaroundi; assembly: GCF_014898765.1. NCBI lineage: Eukaryota > Metazoa > Chordata > Mammalia > Carnivora > Felidae > Herpailurus > Herpailurus yagouaroundi. The sequence continues at coordinate 9,157,872 of NW_024412412.1, forward strand.
AGCAACTAACTTTCACATTATAACAATCTCTGATAGAGAGTCCCAAAGAAGTCACAACCAAGACACATACTTCAAATAGAAGTTGAAGCTACAAAGAGAAGTTTAAAAGCAGCAAGAAACAGCAACAAAAAAATCACATACAAGGGAAACCTCATAAAGCTATCAGCTAATTTTTCAGCAGAAGGAAATGGCATGTATATTCAAAGTGCTGGGAAAAAATAACAGAACACTCTACCTGGCAAAGATATCATTGAAAATTGATGGAAAGATAGTTTCCCAACCAAATTTTAAAGGATTTTGTAATCACTAAGTCAGCCTTAGAAGAAATGTTAAGAGGGATTTCTTTGAGCAGAGAAGACAGGCCATAATAAGAACCTTCTGAAAGAATGTTCTCGGTAAAAGGGAACCTATAGTCATACTAGTGGATCAATCATTTATAAAGGTAGTAGGAATGTTGAAAAGCCAAAGTAGCAAAATAACTCATAGCTACAAAAATTAGTTGAGGGAAACATAAAATGATGATATAAAATATCCTATACATAAAATGTACAGTACAAATGTGCTACTATAATTTGTTCTATCTTAAGTGACAATATCATGTAGACTGTTATATGCAGATGATGTTGTTATAAACTTCATAATAACCACTACTTTATTTTTTTATTAAAAGTAATCATAAGACTAAAGAAAGTCACCAATCATAAGGGAACACAGGAAGAGGAAAAACAGAGAAGTACTGAAAACTACCAGAAAACCGAATGGCAGTAGGTATGTACCTATCAATAATTACTTTAAATATGAATGGTTAAAAGGCTCTCATCAAGAGACACAGGGTGATGGAATGGATAAAAACAAACAAAAACCCACCAGACCCATAAGTATGCTACCTGCAAGAGACACACTTCAGGTCTAAGGAAATTGAAGAGATGGAAAAAGGTATTCCATGAAAATGGAAACAAAATAAGGCAACAACTCTTAGATAAAATCATAACAGTAACAAGAAACAAGGAGGGGTACTACATAATGATAAAGGGACCAATCCAAACAGTGGACCTACAATTGTAAATATTGATACACTTAACAGTATAGCACCTAATATATAAAGCAAATATTAACTGATATAAAGGAACAAACTAACCATAGTACAATAGGGGATTGAGCACCACATTTATTTCTATGTATAGATCATTGAGACAGACCATCACTGAGGAAACAGTGGCTTTGAATGACATGTTAGACCAAATGGACTTAACAGATATGTAAAACATTCTGTCAGTGCACCCATTCTTTTCAAGTGCCCATGGAACATTCTCCAGGATCAGTCATGTAATGGGCCACGAAACAAGTCTCAATAAGTTTATGAAAATTGAAATCATACCAAGTATCTTTTCTGATATCAACAATATTCAGCTGGAAATCAATTATAAGGGGAAAAAAAACCTAGAAAACATACAACCACATGGAGAATAAATAATATAAAACAACCCAGGGGCCAACAAAGCAAAAGAGGAAATGAAAAATTCCTGGAGACAAATGGAAACACAACAGTTCAAAATATTTGGGATGAAGGATAACTTATTCTAGGAGTCAAGTTTATAGCACTACTACCCTAAGTCAGAGAACAAGAAACCTCTCAAATAAGCAATCTAATCGTACACCTAAATCAAGTACAGAAAGAACAAGCCCAAAATTAGTAGAAGGAAGGAAATAATAAAGAGCCTAAAATAAATGAGGTGGATACTTATGAAATAAAAGAACACCTCATGCAACTAGGAGCTGATTCTTTGAAAAGATCAAGAATACTGATCAAAGTTTAGGTAGACTTCAAGAATAACAGGAAGAACACTCAAAATTAGGAAAGGAAAGTTACAACCCATATCTCAAAAATGAAAAGCTTATGAGACTACTATGAAAAATTAGAAACCTACAGTCTTTCAAGACTGAGTCAGGAAGAAATAGAAAATCAGAGCAAAATGATTGGTAACCATGATATTAAATCAGTAATCGAAGATTACCCAATAGGTCCACAGACTGTTTCACCAGTGAATTTTACCAAACATTTAAAGAAGAGTTAACATTTATCCTTCTCAATGAAAGTAATCCATGAAATAAAAAGATGAAGGAGTGCCTACAGATTCATTCCACTAGGCCAAAACCAAAGACACTACAAAAAAAAAAAAAAATTATATACCAACATCCCTGATGAATATAGATGCAAAAATCCTCAACAAAAAAAATTACAAGCCAAATTCAACAATGCTTTTACATAATCAATTACTACAATTAAGTGTGACTTATTTCAGGGATGCAAGGATGGTTCAAATTCTGCACATTAATCAACAGGATACACTACAAACCATTGGTCCAAAATATTGATTCGTGCCTCCCTCTTTCCTTTACCTGACTATCCCTAGTCTAGTAATTTTCTGTCTGTATTCCCTTTCTACTCTTTAGAGATGACAGTTATTTTTTAAAATAAACTACCCTATCGGCAATCCTCAGGTGTCTTTCAGTCCTTGGCCAAACACTCAATTAAGGGCCATAACTAAAGAATCTCCAAAACCAGGGAGGAGCCTCACAAGCTTTCCTAATAATTTAAAATCATTATCAGGACCTATGACTCTAGGCTCCCAGATCTTTATCAGCTTCTCCACGTTTTAATAGGATCTTGTGATGCCCAGAAATGGATGTGGGAAGCAGAATGGCATACTGCCAAGGTTGATATTTGAGATCACCATTCTCCAATGTAGTCAATCTTATGGACCAGAAAAAGCTCAGAGAATAGAAACTAGTCTTTTAAAAGCCACCCCCAGAGTCTTCCCTGCCTCTACTGATTGGTTTATTATTCAAACCTGCAAACAAAAGAAAGATGAATCCATGAGAGACTATTTAAAGCCCATTGGGAAGTACTCTTGCTTTGGTGTTCCAGACCATACAAATAACTAAGGTCATCAAATGTACTCTAGCTGCTCTGTTTGTAAATGCATTTTCCCTTGAGATTAGTGGGTTAACAATAGCAATAGCAATAACAATAATAATAATAAAGATAGGAGACCATAGGCCTGACTGAACTCATGGCTGGCACTGAGCTTTTTGAAAGAACCTTGGAACAAAGTCATAAATAAAATGAAAAAATCTGTCAAACCATTCTACAGCTATAAGAGCTTCAAGGCTAGACACCTAAAATAACACCTGGGCCTACCTACCATATTTCACATTTCTAATGGATGACCATCAAAATGATGGTCTAAAGATCCATGTTTATTTTGTCATCAACTAGTGCACTGGAAAAAAGATTGTCCTCAAAGACCCTGTGCAAGTTCTTCAGTTGTGGTGCTCTAAGGAAGGGCCCCCTATATGGGCCCCTCCGGAGTTAGCAGGACTCTAATGGATTCTCTGGTAAACTTTCTTTAAAAACTGTAATTTCTTTCATCAGCCAAGGAAAAACTAAAATAAAAATCAATTTAAAACTGCCAAATTTTAGTTGATACTAGATTTAGTCTCCCTACCTTAACCCCTGCTCTCTTAGGCCAACTGCTGCTTCAGAATGAAAAAAAAAAAAATAAAAAGATTTCCCTAGTGGGCATATCTACCTTTATGCTCAGAAATTTGAACAATCTGGGGACGCCTGGGTAGCTCAGTCGGTAAGCGGCCGACTTCGGCTTAGGTCATGATCTTGTGGTCCATGAGTTGGAGCCCTGCATCGGGCTCTGTGCTGACAGCTCGGAGCCTGGAGCCTGTTTCAGATTCTGTGTCTCCCTCTCTGTGACACTCCCCTGTTCATGCTCTCTCTCTCCCTGTCTCAATAAAATAAATAAATAAATAAATAAATAAATAAATAAATAAATAAATAAACGTTAAAAAAATTTTTTTAAAAAGTAATTTGGACAATCTGGAAGGTGATATTCACAGGATGATCAACAAAAATCTAAGCATTCTCCCTTAATCTAAATATACCCAGAGGAAATTAAGATGTTTTCCTAAGTAAATGGGTATGTTGGTTCTTTGATATCATTTAGGGGACAACCCAATCCTTTGTAAAATTAAACACAACTGTCCTTGTTTTACAATTATAGTTTTTATGGAATCACAGGTGTGGTTACAAAGTCAATTCAAAGATCATCAGTCCTTTTTACAAATCCCAAAATTCCCCCTATTTATCTCAAAAGGCTTTATAAGTATTATAAAAATTTGGGCCTTCAGTGTATACACGTCCTAAAAATTTCTTGCATTTTTACCTGGTGCCTTTAAAATGTAAATATTCAGAGTACTGCCTGGTCTTGTCCAGGAACTCCTTAGTCCTTTTTTTTTTTTTAATCGAATTCCAAGGAAGTAATTTTTTTCCTGTCAAAACAAGGGGGGAAAGACCATTAAAAACGTGAAATAAATAAAAATGTGAAATGTCTTTTCTACAAATAGAAAGCTTTACTTTAGACATCTAGACAAATGGCCTTTACTTATTCCATCTACCAAAAAAACTCAGATGGGAGGTTTATAACTGGTAAATTTCTGTACCTATTTCATGACTGATTTTAAAACAGAAGTTGAGTCTACATGTTCACATGTGCCTATGTATTGTAAATGTGTTTCTACCTCAGATCGAAGCACTAAAATTAATTAGTGAAACAGTTGTAATTAGTTGGTTTGAAGCAAAGCGCTTGTAAGGATTTGGCATTTTAAAAGTCGAAAAGTTGGAGGGGCATCTGGGTGGCTCAATTAAGCGTCCGACTTCAGCTCAGGTCATGATCTCAGTGTGTGAGTTTGAGCCCCGTATTAGACTCTGCTGACAGCTCAGAGCCTGGAGCCTGCTTCATATTCTGTGTCTCCCTCTCTCTCTGCCCCTCCCCTGCTCATGCTTTGTGTTTCTCTGTCTCAAAAATAAAAACATTAAAAAAAGTAAAATAAAATAAAAGTAAAAAAGCTGGAAACTAACTCAAATCTTTTCTAAGCTCACATGATCTAGAAAAATATTTTATATAAAAGCTAGTTGAGGTTCATGGTTTAACTAAATCAGGCATGTTTTTAGGATTGACATGAAATATGAAACTTTTATTCTACCTGAGTTTACTGGCCAAATCAGTTTATGTTATCTTTTATAAGGTATGTCAACAACAAAATAATAGCTTAGGATAATGAATTACTGTAACCTTTAGTAACATTTTTGTAAGTAATCTAAACATAGCTGTTAAAAAAGTAGATTAAATGAGAACTTTCAGGCAAATTAAGAAAAAGTTTCCCCAAATATTTTTGGTAACTTAAAAACTTAAATATTTGGCAAGTGAAATGATGAATTAAATGCATTAAATATGTAAATAGACAAAACAGTAATTACTAAGTATAGGTTTATGTACTTTTGGTTTATTACAAAGAAACTAAAAGCATATTTCGACATATAACTGCTATACTGAAAAATTAAGCCATATACTTCTAGATATTGTAAAATTTATAAATTTGCAAATAAAATGCTGATATGACCAACGTTTCACAATTGCTTACTTCTTCGTTTTCACTAGAAATCAGGATTTCTAAGTGTTAAAAATTCTGTATGTAATTAAAACTACTGAAAATAGAGATAATATATTTTTTCATTGAGTATAAGGAAAGTAATTTTATTCTAAAAGGAGGTTGTATTAAAGAGAAAAATATAGGACAGAATAAGAATGTTGAAAGAAGTATAGAAGGTATATAAAAAAAAAACCTTTGGAAAAAAATTTAATGTGTCATTAAGCTGGCAAAGATTAAACTTACTAAAAAAAAAAGTATTCTTGAATGTTTGGTCTGCTTTTCCTAAGATCCTAAGTCTCTTTGCTCTTTAAATATTAGGTTTCGTAATAATCTGTAATTTTATTTGGACAAGTGCAATAAAAATTTTTTTAAGTACTTTTGAGAAACTTCCCCAAATCAAATTCTAAAAAAAAGTCTTTAATCTGGAATATCCCAAAAGTGTTTGTTAAACTAATTAGGCTTATTTGACATGGAAATCACATGAGATGGCGTCACATAAATACTACTAAGCTTTCTTTTTATTTGTAAAATTGTGGCCCATGTAGGTAAAGTGCCTTCTGCTTCTGCAAAAATGACCCCTCATGGTCAGACTTGCCATCCTAATGTCCTTTGTGACATGTCAACGTTCTGCTCCTGCATCGCAGAAAAAATGGGGTGTGTGTGTGCCAATAACAGTTGTAAATTTAATGAATAATCAGGGATATGGGAAGCTCAAGATGGCTTTGCTCTTCCTAGATCCCTGACCAACCTGATTTTCCAGTTCCTGCACTTCTTCTTCACCCACCATACTACATTCACAACGACTCCAATTATAAATAGACATAGGTGTAGACACTTCTACAAAATTACAAGCTACCGGCAATGTCTGACCTTTTTGCTCCATAATCCTAAAAAAAAAAAAAAAATTAGTTTGTTTCCAGAGGTTTCAAACCTCCTTCTAAACCCTCTGCAAAACAGCTGTGGCTAGACATCATTAAGCTGCAGTTTAGTATAGATTGTGTTTTCTGGATGGGTTAAAGCACTTTCCTGCCACAAAGTCTGATTGCCTCACAGTTAAAAAAAAAAAAAAAAAAAAAAAATGTTTCCCACTTGGTTTGGTCTTTCCAATGATAGAGGCGCCCACTTTACTGTGCAAATCATAGAATTGTCAGTAGAAACCCTACGAACGTTTTGAAACTCTATCCACATACAATCTTTGGCTGATCCTTTGTTGTCTCATGCTTATATGATCAGCTACTATGAGTCTCTAATGTGTTCTGTTCAAGCCTATCATCAACAGGTTAAAGAATCCTTTCTGGCTTCTAATTTTTTTTTTTTTAATTTTTTTTTTCAACGTTTATTTATTTTTGCGACAGAGAGAGACAGAGCATGAACGGGGGAGGGGCAGAGAGAGAGGGAGACACAGAATCGGAAACAGGCTCCAGGCTCTGAGCCATCAGCCCAGAGCCTGACGCGGGGCTCGAACTCACGGACCACGAGATCATGACCTGGCTGAAGTCGGACGCTTAACCGACTGCGCCACCCAGGCGCCCCTCTGGCTTCTAATTTAAAAGAACCTTTCATGGAGCCTGATGACAGGGTATTGTAAATCATCTTCAGGGGCAGACAGCCTTTGAGTACAGCTTAAAGGACCTGACCACTGCTGCATAGAGGCTATCGACCTCTAAATCTGCTTGACAAGGAAAAGAAGCAGCTGACCTTGAGGTAGACATTTTATTCCTAAGATGATGGATCAAGACTTCATAACTGAACATAAAACTCTTTTCCTTTCCATTACTCTGGAATTGGCCTGGAAAGATAGCCCCCTCATCTCTTTTTCCCAGGCTGGTGCTAAGGGTGGAAACCTCTTTTATTTCAGGCTAAGAGGAAATCCAACCGTGCCACTGACTTTTCACAAGACATCTGTTGACTGTCTATCCTAAATATTCAATGGTAAATTAAAAGGATTCGCCAGGAGGCAATCCTGATCCAGAACTCATTCCTTATCGCAGGTCCATGGTTCTCTGGTTAGGGAGAAATGTAAATGAGGCTATCATCACAAACTTCCACTACATTCTTAAAGTTACTGCAGTATCTGCTGCTAAATCAATAGTCACCCAACAGATAACCTTAAACTCTCTAGCCTAAGTTGTGGTTGTTAATAAAATAGCTCTTAATTATCTTTTAGCTGATCAAGGTGGTATCTGTGCTAGGACAACCTCTTCTGTGCCTGAATTAACATCTGTGGAAGTTAAAGCAATTACAGAACAACAAGTTGCTTGACTTCAAAAGGTCAATGGGATCTTTGACTTACTCAAGATTTTTGAGAGAGACAGAACAGGGTAGGGGGAGAGAGAGATGGAGACACAGAATCCAAAGCAGCCTCCAGGCTCTGAGCTGTGAGCACAGAGCCTGACATGGGGCTCAAACACACAAACCATGAGATCGTGACCTGAGCTGAAGTTGGATGTTTAACCTACTGTGCCACTGAGGCGCCCTGGGACCACAGCTCTCAAGTGCATTCTAAATATTGGGGATTCTATGGCTTATAGCAATCATGATCATCTCCCTGAGGTGTTATTTTGTCTCAAAAGCTTTAAATGTGTGTTTGCAGCACTAGCCACCAAGAAAATGATTCCCCTGACTGGAACATCTAAGAAATGAAAAAAAAAAAAAAAAAAAAAAATTACCACCTTAAAATGGTGGTAAAAAAAAATTACCACCTTAAAATTACCACCTTAAAACGGGAAGATGTGACCTGTGAAAATCACAGGGGTTAAGTAAAATTGTCATGGGTAATAGACACCCCAGAAAAGAGCAACACGAGTGTGGTAAGTTCAGAGCAGTAGCTGAGAATGATGCTAATGCCTTAAATTTTGATCACATCTCTCCATTAAGCTGAGAGTCAGATCAAAAGGCGATGAATTGTATCACTTGATGGAGGTCCCAAACTGGGGCTTGATACCTAATATAATTACAGTTCCAGTTTCCTCCAGAAATTCTGTCTTAACTGCTGAGCCAAATTTTTCAGTCACTGCCAATGAGTCTGTCATATACATCCTATCTATCCTCTCCTGAAAGACAAGGTAATCTGCATGGTAAGACCCCTTTTCCTGCAAAGAGAAAGGGGATTTGCCTCCAACAATCTTCTAGATGTGAAATCTAGAAAACAAATGAAGTGAACCAACGAACTGAAAAAACCCAAAAAAATCAGAAACCGATTCAAATATAGCAAATTGGTGGTTGCCTGAGGGGAGGGGTGCTGGGTGAAAGAGAAATATAAACTTGAAGTTATAAAATAAATAATTTATGGGAATGTAGAATATAGCATAGGGGATATAGTCAACATGTAATAACATTGTAAGATGACACATAACTACATTTTTCATGGTGAGCATTTTGTAAAGTTTATAATTGTCAAATCACTACATTATACACCTGAAAGTAACAACTTTTTAAGTATGGTTGATTGGCACAGAATCTTAGGAAATGCACACTACTGTAGAGCAGCAACACATCAGTAGTTTCAGAGGATGGTGAGAGTGTAGTGGGAAGGACGAACAACAAAAAGGGAATTTTTGCACTGAGGCACATGTATACTGTCTTGATTGTGGTAATGATTTCACAGGTGTGTACCTATTTCAAAATGTATCAAATTATGTTTTAAATAGATACATATTTTAATATAGGACTTTTAAATGTATGTATTTATGGTTTGTCAACTTTGCTTCAATAAAGCTTTAACAAACAGACTAGAGAAAATATTTGCAGAAAATATTCAATAAGGACTTGCACTTATATATGTGTGTGTGTGTGTGTGTGTGTGTGTGTGTGTGTGTGTGTGTGTATAGAAGAGAAGCAGCCCAATTAAAAATGGGCAAAATATTTGAACAGATACTTCAACAAAGATCATTTCTGGAGGGAAAGCAGCACACAAAATAATATTCAATATCATTTGACTCTATTCGAAGGCAAATCAAAACTCCAATGAACTACCTCTACACATCCCATTAAATGGCAAAAATTAAAAAGATGAATCATATCACATTTTGGGGACCTGTGACCTAACTCTCAATATTAAAACCTGTAGTGGGAATGTAAAATAGTGCAGTTTTCCAAAAACATTTTAGCAGTTTCTTAAAACACTAAACATACAGCACCCTTCTATCTCAACCATTATTGCTATTATGCATTATATGTATATATTATATTCCATAGTAGGAATGGCTACGATATTACTAGGTATTCCTAGCCAAAATTTCTAGGTATTTGACTAAAGGAAACAAAAACATATATAAATGCAAACCTTGGACAGAAAGATTCAGAGCACCTTCATTTCAACAGCCTAAATATCAATAGGTCACTGGGTTAACAGATTATAGTAGGTACACAGAGGATTAATGCTAAATAAAAGCAATGAACTACTATGCCCTGAATACACTAAGAAAATATGTTGTGGGATTCCACTTACTAAAAATTGTAAAGAATTCAAATTTAAAGTAAAGGAAAAGAAAGAATATCTTTGTCTAGAGATGGACAAGTGGCAAAGTAGGGAAGAAAAGGATTACACAAGGAAATTTTGGAAGTGATCAGTAGGTTTAGTATCGTATTGTAATAATGGCTTCATGGAGACGAACATGTCAAAATGTATTAAATTTGCACTGATAAACATAAGATGCTACTATGTATCTGTTAGATAAAATTTCAAGGACTGATGAATGCATAAGGAAATACATAGACACAAACACACACACACACACACACACACACACACACACACACACACACACA